>NC_141612.1:23045288-23206197 GCF_047967505.1 Dipteris shenzhenensis
AACTTCACAGGGTGAAATTTGCATGTCTACTAATACGGTAGAACCATATACCTAGATGAATCCAGGAACATTCCCAAACTTATCCTCTAAAAACGGAACATAGTGCAGGTGTAGAAGGACGCTTGTCCATATCATCCACAAGCTACCTAAAAAGGAGGTGCTTTCTTGCTTCAGCAAGTCGTGACAACAAACTCTATATTAATCTTCATCTCCAAGCTGCCTTCTTTCCATATTCTTTTCTTGACTAGACTCTTCTTTTGGAATCCCTTCGTTATTGATTTTATCTTGCGAAGGTGCCATATTCTCGATCAAGAAGATTGCTGATTTGGGACAGCAAACAGGGCTGAACCAATTGGTCAAGGTTTGGGGCAAGAAGGAGCTTCTAGTCCAGATCTTGGCATTGAAAAACTCTTGTTCAGGCCGGGAATTTTCTGGCTCTCCCAAATCGTTGATGTCCCTCCTCAATTTGACTTGTTCTAGGATCGTTTCCACCAAGAAAAGTGGCAAGCCATGCTCTAATACCACTAAAACTTTAACCAAACCCCAAACTGAACTCCCGTGGTCAAAATGCAGCTCTGTTGTTGGTTCGCACGGAAACGAGCTCTGGAACAGGCTGGAATTCAACTCACAGCAAGGCAAGACTATCGCAACTGCCTAGCATGAATCGCGTATGGGGATGGACGTCGTTTGGAAGCTGAAAACTCCGAGCAGCACGATAGAAACTCAACACGTGAGCGAGTTTTACAACATCAGCTCTTTATTTGACCTATTGGTTGCCATGGTTTTTGGCAAAGGTTTTTGGGTGGGTGGCTAGCCTTTGATGACTGAATTTCTAAATTTGCAGTGGCAAAAGACTTGGCTCTGCTGTGTTTGCCTATAAGAAGTGGTTGTCTCATTGTAATGCAGCAGTAAAAAACGCTGCAATTAGTAGCAACTTCTTCTTCTTCTTTGATCACATGACTGTAACATGAGTACCAGAGTGGACGATAATTGGAAGGTGCAAAATAGTACCTGTTGGCATGTATTGTGGCTAGAGCCAGTTGCACTCTTCCAGCAGCAATGGTAGAAGATAGTTCGTCCCCAGTAAAATACGTAAGCCCTTGCTCCAAAACTCTAATAGCTTCAGCATATGAAGCTTCTGCACACAATTAAATTCTGCTAATCTGTCGGGCAGTAAACCAATCCGGTGTTTTTCCATAAATTGAAAGCGAACCCATATAATAGCAGCAAAAGGTGGGTAGATTACCGTCGCTCTTGAGGGATGCAGCGTACTTGATCATGTCCATTGCTGTGGCTTCCTCTTTCCCGAAAGAGTAAGTCGAGAAAGCATACTGGGAGGGAGAGGGAAGGGATACCAGAGAAGAGGCAAGGAGACGTGGTTGAGCGTTGAAGTAACAATGATTGAGAGGAGAGAGCCAGCGTGCAAGCCTGCATGTTGCTCGAGACGCCATAGCTTGGAACCTCCAGCTGATTGATCAGTAGTTTCTCGTATTTATATCAGCTCCACATTCAGCCACGTGTTTGAATACTTTGAAGTGACTATTTGGGCCCGGGCATCTCACACCGTCCCTCTGTTAAAGTCATTGACCGGTACTTGGGCACCAAACCCTGTAATTGGTCCAAAGTATTTCGACCGATACTTGGGCGGGCGAGCGAGGGTTGCCAGAGTCCAGGCGAACTCTGCTTCTATCGGACATGTCCCATCTCGTGGTCTTTTGCCCACGTGAGATGGACGGTGTCCACCCCGTTTGAACCCACCCTAAGCCACATAGGAGCTTGCATAACCTGCCCGTGTTTTACAACTGAATAGAGTCTGATGAGTCCTCTTGAGGCTGTGATTCTCTAAGAGTACATTGAGTCTACTTGTGTGGATGGTGTACATTGAGATTCTACTTCTGGTGCAATCGGGAAAGACTTAATCTCTTCCTCCTTTACAAGATGTGATGTTGTAGATGCACATTGAGTCTCCACTTCTTGTGTAGGAAGAATGCATTGAGTCTCTAATTCAAGTGTAGACTGTAATGCTTCTACTTGAGGCTGTGATACAGAAGGAGACTGAATTGTCTCTTCTTTTTCTTTGGCTCCCTCAGGTTCTTCATTGAGTCCATCATGTTGTTTCCCAATGATAGCAGTTAGATAGTGAATAGTCTTAGTCACAAATTCTTGTAGCTCGAATGCTTCTATGGAGACATGTTCAAAAATTTCATTGAGATACAACATGAAGTTGTAGGCAATTCTCCACCCACTACTAAACATGTCTTTTTGGTCCACTGCGAGGCGTGTCTGGAGATTTGGTTGGTCTTGATGCTCCCTGATTTTCATAATCGCAGAAACTAACTTGTTTGCAGACCTGTCCATCATGCCATATGACAAAGTGAATTCGTGTAGTAAATAGTAACTTGATGCATGTTCATAATGATATGATAAAAGAACACTTACTTGAACACCCCGTGAAAGCCTGTAATTGAGTTGACAAACCAACAATGGTTGTCATCAAGGTCCCATACTATCAAGCTCCAATGTGAACTACATCACCAATAAAGAGCGATAAGATTTATCACAATATTAAGTATTAATTGACACAATATTATAAATAAGAGAGTAAAAGAAAGATTGAGACCATACTTACTTCTCATAGTATGGCATAAAGACAAGTAGTATGCCATCCAAGTCTAAAGGTTGTAGAATTGAACAAACATCATCTACTGTCTTCTTGGTATCACTAAGTACAGCTGAAAGAAGAGAATCGAGCATACAGACGCGATTCTGTACTGATCTAGGAAACTGAGATATAACCGTACTGCAGCAATAAATAAACAAATGTTAGAAGCATAGCATTATAGTGCCCAAGCATTTTGATTGGCTCATTGATTTTGATCTTGCATGCAATTGGCAAAGAGAGCCTGCAATATTCTTATCAAGCCTCATCAATTCTAACCTAAAATCAAGCTAGCTTTCATGGGGATGTATCTTAGCTTGAGCATTGCATTGTTTGACTTTCAACCTTGGCAGTAACATGGGGGAGTGTTGCATGTGGTCCCCACCTTTTTTCCTATTTTAAAAAAAAATGAGTGTTCTTTTTCTAAGCAAATGTTAGAAATTAGGCTTCATTGAGTTTCGGACGAAAAGCTAGGAGAACATGGCATTCAAGTTTCTTTGAAAAATCTATGTTGGTCGCTAAAACTGCCAAACTTTGACAACCTGTAAGTTTTGATTGACAAATTCAAATTGGGTCATATAGCATATCAATTCAAATGACGAGACATGGTTTACATAGTTATCAGGCATGTAGTAAAGTTGCATGCATCAAAATAAGCATTTTATGAAGCTAAGCACGATCACCCATTTTAAGCTATCATTTCTCAAGGATAACGATGGTAGGATAGGCCACTTAGGTGCTCCTTTTTCAAGGGGTGTCTTTGGAAAAAAAGCCCATTCAGCTATTGTGCGGAAAAATGATTTTGTGAAGCATTTGAGGGGTGAAAATGACATAAAATCCATATTCTTACTAGACATTATTATTTTTAACATGGGGAATTAGTGTTTCCCATAAAACCCCTTTTCCCACCACATTATTAGGGCTTAAGTTACTCTTCATTTATATGGAAAAGGTGGCACGGCCATTAATAAGGGATATATATATATATATACACCTAATCATCTAACAAAATCCTATTAGAATAGCATTACTTAAATTATAAGAGAATTTATTCATTTAACTATGAAAGAATCTGCTCTTCATGTCCATTGATTCTCTCTCTCTCTCTCTCTCTCTCTCTCTCTCTCTCGCACAATCACAAATAAAAGGATGAGCATCAATATAGTGGACAACACGAACTATGCCTGATGTTATAATTTTGATTGAGACTAACACACTATAGCAAAGATGAGCATTTTTTTCTCTTTTTGAAAGATTGATAGGCACCAAAAATGAGTGTTGACAAAACCTATAGAATACCATTTGTGTTTCTTTCTTCTTTCTTCTTTCTTTTTGAAAAAATAAACTTATCCACCTCAAATGTTTAATTTTGCACATTTAGAACCTCTTTCAACTCCCATTTTCCAACACTCATCCCTAATGTAGCTTGGAAGTTAATCATATGATTTAGCTTTGTTCTTTTATGCTTTAGCTATATTTGTTGTTGATATATGATTTCACGTAGTATTCTAAGAATGGATTGCAAATTAAACACACATTTAGTTGACTATTTATGAAATTTGTGTTGTTGTTTGAAGAATTTTAGGCCCTATAGAAATGGTAGAGCTACCAGAAGAATAGTGCATGCATTGAGATCATCCATGTAAATGGTAAGTTCTACATATAAAAATGGATATTGCTTTAAAATGTAAAATTGTCATTGACTATGTAAATATATTTTATATATAAGGTTAAGCTTGTAGCATGCCCACCTCATAATATATCAATCTCCGTGCCAACTTGCACTTTCTCCCCCTCGCTTCCTCGACCTTCCCCTTTCGCCATAGCTCCCCTCACCTCTACTTCTCCCTCACCTTCCTTCCTTCCCCCCACCCTTCTTCTCCTTCTCCCACCACCCTTTTGGCTCCCGCTCGTGCATGTTTTGATGTGCATTGCTCTTGGCTATGCAGTGTTCCCATCCCACCTAGCTAATCGAGGAGCCATAGGCACATGCTCGCTCTCCTCATGCCCCCATCAGGCTTGGTGTAGCTCCCCTGGTTCCCTCATCGTAGCTTGCTGTAGCTTATTGGAGTCCAAAGGTAGTAGGCAGCCTCTCTAAGTAGCAGCTAAGCTCTACATTGAGCTCGATTGCCCTCTTGGAGGCCATTGGAATAGGACCCTTTGCCTGGCCCTTATAGGCCCCCTTCATGAGCAAAGAGCGGCATTTTTTTCCCCTTTTTGGCAACCCTCCTTAGAGTTTGGTGCATCTTCCCTTTCCAAACTTTTGGTTGACTTTTTTCATTTCCTCCTTTCCTTTTTTGCCCCCCCTTTCCCTCTTTGCAACACTGGGTTTTTGCTTCGACATGGAGAGAAGGTGACCCTTGGCCTAGCTAGAGGGGCTCTCAGGGCAACACCCTTGAGTCCCCAAACCATCAAGGTCCTTCTCTCTCCTTCCAACAAGCAACATGTTAAGCAAGCGATCCAATCTCTTCAAGAGAATGTAGTGATAGGTAGGATTATTGGTCTCACCCCCTCGAAGCACTAGGCCCATGACTGGATCCAGGTGAGCCTAGCATTGGAAGATGATCACATTTAGGAGTTCACCATATATGGGAAGGGGGTCTTCCTCCTCCACTTGAGCTCCTCCAAAACTACCCCATCTCTTGTGGAATAGACCCTGTAATTTGTGTACCTTCTTCCTTGGTACCATGGTTTCATAGTGGAGGACATGGATATAATACATCACAAGCCTCACTTCCTCGTGACACTATGCTTCTCGTCTATAGGGCTATTCTTCCTTCCATTGGACAAGAATTTGGCATAGTGCTAGAGTCCCTCTTTGAGTCTGTAGTCTCTAGTGTGGCGGATGATGGAGTTCCCCATCTTAAGCTAGTTATAGAGAGCCTTGAGGCCCTTCTGCGATCTTTCTCGAGACCCTTGATGGGTGGGCTCCGTCAGAGGATCAAGATTCTTGGGCTACCAAGATAGTGCCTCCACTACATATAGTTGGGACATCCAACTCGAGATTTCCCTAGAGGTCAGAAAGTGGACCAAGGTGAAAAGGAAGAAATCAAGCAAGTGGGCCTTGAAGATAGAGAGGGAAAGCGCAGCGCACGAGGTAGTTTTCAACACCTAGGGGGATTAACTAGGGAACCCGCCTTCAGGACAGTTGTAGACTCTGCTAGAGGACTAGACCTTCTCATAGATCCCCCTAGGGTAGGAGTCTAGAGTACCTAGGCACCCTCACAATAGAAATAGGACATAGGAGCTCATGCTGCTTTAATGGTCACCGACCATCCCGCTTGCCTTGCTATGATTATAGAGGAATGGACTCACAACTCTTAGGCACTCAATCAGCACAACGGGCTTCTACCTTGCCAACAGGTGACACCCCTTCCTATCTGTTGGCCTCTCCCCCCTTGCCCCATTGCTCTCTTTGGATTTTCCCCCTCTGCCCGTCCCCCCTGCTGTCATTTCCCTCACCATCTGCACCCCTGTCCCCTCCTCTTCCCCCTCCACCACAATAGGCTCATCTGCTTTTCTTCCTCCCTTCCCTGATCATAGCCTTAACTCCCAACCTTTGGGAAAGGATAAGGCCGTGGCTCCTCCCCCCCCTTCCCCTGGTATGTAGCCTCTTCTTTGCTCCAACAACCCACCCCTCCCACTGCAAGACTCTACTTCTTTGTGGCTACCAAGGGGAGACAGTGTGTCCTCAGAGAACCCAACTTCGGGCTTTTTACCCCAGAGAGGCCAGTGACAGCAAGAGTGATCCACTGGCAAATTTATTTTGGGCAATCCTCCATGGTTTCAATGAGAAGTGTATTTTGCAAGAAGAATAGGAATTTGCCCCACATTCGGGCCCCCAAAAATAGCATCAATAGGCATTAATAGTTTCATGTTTGTAGTGATTTAGCCTTCTATGACTGCCCCATGGGGATGCCCTGAAGAAATGTCATATGGCCCATTTTTGTGCCTGTTGCACATGGGCCTGAAAATAACAAATTTGGTAAATTTTCTTTTTGGCATCCCTCCATGGCAGCCATGGGACATGTATTCACAAACAAAGTGGCCATTTGGACCCCAAAGAAGGCATCATTAGGCATCTACCTCACATTTGGGCTCCAAAAAAAGAAACCATAGCCATTTTCCCAAAAACATCATCAATAGATATCAATAGTTTCATGTTTGCAGTGATTTGGGCCTCCATGGCTTCCATGGAGGGATGCTTTAAAGAAATTTGGCCATTTCAGGCCCATATATGCATGAGCGTGAAAATGGGCCAGATGGCAATGTAGGGGAAATGCCTAAGATTTTGGTATTTGTGCAAATCCTTACATAGGGCCACATGTCCTTTGGTTTTTGAAAATGTTTTAGGGCAAGTGGCTTATAGGTTTCCAAATTTAAACAATAAACAGTAATTTCATAGTGAAATTTCATAGGGCCAGATGAACATTCTTTTGAAACATTTGATTGGATGTTTCCCCTGAAATTTTAAAAATAATAGAATTATCTAATTAAGGATGCCTTGCTCTTGTTCTAGAAGATATAATTTGTAAACCTACCCTCTATGATTCACTTTAATTGCCTTTTGTCCGAATTTCTTGGCAAATCCATTACAAATTACTGACACATTTTCGAGATATTTTCTTTAAAGTCTTTCAATCGGTATTCCACATAAAACTTATTTACAATGAATGCAAATCATATAAATGCAATTTCACCACAATCAAATTTAATGGGATCGCAAAATTACCAACATCTTAGAAAAAAGTAAATTAAATATTATATTTCAATAATGCATATTTATAGTGTTGCCGGTATACATCATTACAATATGATTTCAATTTAAAATATATTTTTATTGCTTTTCCTCCTCCACTTTTTGCAATATTGTTGCTCTAGGGTGCCAAGATAGTGGGTTATGTGAAGGTTTGTACAATTTGGTGGCATCGTAAACACCTATTGTACCCCCCATAGCAGCATCCCCCAAAAATCTTCTTGGTAATGTTTCTCCAAAATTAGAAAGTGCCAGATCTATCCTCACCAACCACGAGAATTGGAGATTACTCACCAAAAGAATTATCGATCACTTCAGCTGTGTGTCAACTTGTATGGGACAGATGTCCCCTTCATGTTGCAGTGGGCAGGGAAGGTATCCATAAAGCCTGTCGTGATCCTTGCTCGCCATTGCACAAATGCAAACTACTCTCCTTTTGAACCCCCTTCAACATCGCAGAAGTCGGGTTTTTTTGTGTAAACTCCCATTCATAAGTGAGCCTTGTTTCCTCTTTCCCCCTCCACATGAGCTAAACATGGTGAGTTGAAACATGCATGGAGTTCATTATCATGCACATAGATAGCCACAATATCTACTACTTCACCAAGTGTTACAAAGAGTAGTGGTAGCATGGATAGTAGGTTTTCTAATGATTTAGGAGCACATATTTTCACCAAGGGACATCGGATGCCACCTCCACATTCTCCTAAGGAGGGGCCTAGAGGATTGGTCCCCCTTAGTAGGCCAGAGTGGAGTGGTTCACATCTCAGCCTGGCCCCAAAGGTCTTTGATCATAAGGTTTTGGCATTCTTGAAGGATATTTACAAGAACACCAGAGTCTACTAGTAGATGAGCAGTAGATAAACCATGAGTCTAAGGGAGGCACAGTTCAGAAGGCTCCTTGGCAACCTCCACTTTTCCTTTAGATAGAGGAGGCATGGCGAACTATTTGAGTGCCTTGATAGATTTACATGGGGATTGGGCATTGCATAGGGGAGCCTCCATTGGAATTTTAGCAGGCACCATCATATCGGATCACTCCCCTATTGTACTCCATTTAGAGTAGCCCTGCCTCAAACTTCCCTGAAAGGGGGTCTACATCCCATATGATCTACTTGAGGAGGCGGAGGTGCATCACGCAGTAGCTGAGCCTAGTAGCCTAATTGGAACTCTCTGCATAAAGAGTTGAGACCCCTTTGATTCACCTCTCTGAGAAGCCTAATCTCTGCATAGTGTCCTCCAAGAAAGACCACTCCACCCTGTCATAAGCCTTCTCGAAATCAAAAGAAGTATAGCAAGAGGCCCTGACTCTTCCCTAGGCAAATCCACTGTCTCCCAAAAGGTGAAGATGTTGTCCAAGGTGCTGCATCCCCCTGAACAGAATATGCATGTGTGTCATGAATGATATTAGGAAGGTGGAACCACAATTGCAAGCTCAAGACCTTGGCCAAGGTCTTGTAAATGGTATCCAATAAAGCAATTAGTCTTGTAAATGGTATCTAGTAAAGTGATCAGTCTTGTAAATGGTATCAACAAGTAAAGCGACGAACAGAGCCTCTAAACGCCTACTTAAGCTCTATGGGACTACTAATGAAACCTGCTACCGAATTGCCTCTCAAGCTAAAAGAGTCTAGGGTGACTCCTCCTTGGACTAAAACCATTGCCAATAGATGTCTGTCAACCAGGTCTTCTTGCCATGGCCTACTGCTACATAGCCTTCTACTAGTGCTTTCACATCAAGAGTGGATGGGGCAGCTTAGACGCTTAGTGCTCAAAGTCCTTTGGGTGGGACTGGATGACATGCGGAATACTAGAGCCTGAGTTGCATGGTAGATATGCCACAAGCATGAGGAGGAATGGGTATCATTGATCTAGAGATGGATAGTAGAACCCTCTTGGGCAAGCTAGTGATATGAGGTATCACCCTAAGTGTAGACCCCTAGACAGTGGCAGAAGTCCCATAGGTGAGATTTTTTCAAAGGAGGCCCCCTAATAGGGATGGGATCCCCCCTTATTAAGAGCCTTTCCAGGGTCTGGCAATGTTTGGCTTGGGGGATTCATTTGGACTAGCATTTCTTACATGGAAGAGTTCGAGGTAGCCGTTCATGTGGCACCTTGAGGTCTAGGATTCAGAGGGTTGTAAGCTAGGAAGTAGATGCACATTGACTCAGAATAGTAGGGCGGTGGCCTAGCAAGGTCCTTCAAGTATTAGAGATAGCTTCCTTGGAACCATGAGCATAAGCCTCGCAGCCAAATACACGTAAATGCTCATAACATGGTGCCCTGCCTGTCAAGAAGTCAAATGGCACTCTACCATTCAGAGATCTCCTGGGTAACCTGTTAAGCAAGTATGCAGCTGTCTTACATGCCTCAGCCCAATAGCATTCGGTAAGACCTGCATATCGTAGCATGCTACCAATCCTGTCCAATAGAATTCGATTTATGCCTTCTGCTAAGGCGGCTGTCCCTCATGGGAAACTGATGCATGAGTGTGCAGTCCGCCATGAGAAGCTGATGCATGTGTGTACTCACTCTTTCCGTGCTTGTGCTTTCTTGATTTCTTCTTCTTCTTGGCATTTGTTTGCACAATCTGAGCCAAATTTTGAGTCAGCTGAGTCAAAGCAGTCACTGCACTTGCAAGCTGTGCATTCAACATAGTAGCATCATTTGACTCACTGCTAGAACTAGTATCACCATTGAGCTCAGTTGTAGCTTCATGTGTGGCCTGCTCAGAAGGTATTTGTTTTTCTCTCATGATGCATGATCTCCCATACGTTCTTGTGTTGCTATGCATAGGTTGGGTATTACAAATTCTAGTGGGACCACAGCTTCAAGGCCGTACACCAATTGAAAATGTGTATTCCCTGTACTGACCTTGTGGTTTGGTATGCCCATAAGGCTACATTTAGTTTCTCTGCCCAATCAGAAGGCTTTGGTTCTATTACCATGTACGACTGTTGGAGGCAGATTTGGAGGAGCAGAGGATTCGAACATGCATAGCCTATCATCGAGCGGAGCACTATATTTTGTAGTTGAGACATATTAGTCGTGATCCATCTCGCTATAGGATCGACCCTAGTGTGGCCCTATACCCTGTTCCTCCTGTAGATGTGCCGACTAGGAGACCCATAGACACACCAGTCATAGCCAGGCTTCCTACCACCACTTGCGTCCTTTGCCACAAGGATTTTGACACCGTAGGGTGGTTTGGACTAGGGTGCGGCCACATCACACATCTCCATTGCATGACCCACCACATGCTGGCATGATCAGTGTGCCCTGTATGCTTTGCTGACATTGATGTGGCCACATACCACGTCCAAAACCTGGAACGGATGCGTCTCGGGGCAATCTCTGGGCCACCCAATGCCTCTCCCTCGAAGGGGCATTATACCTTCCACGTGGCATATACCAAATCAGTTGCAGACCAAATCTTGTGTGGATGTAGGTCTAGGGTAGCTTGAGAGCCGTGTAAAGTTTCATCCCCAACAGATAAGTCCACATGCATATTTGGTTAGTACGTGCACCATTTTTCATACGTAGTCACTAGTAGGGATTGTAAAAATGTACAAATTATACCTTCCACGTGGCACATACCAAATCAGTTGGAGACCAAATCTTGCGTGGATGTAGGTCTAGGGTAGCCTAAGAGCCGTGCAGAGTTTCATCCCCAACAGATAAGTCCACATGCGTATTTGGTTAGTACGTGCGCCATTTTTCATACATAGTCACTAGTAGGGATTGTAAAAATGTACAAATTATACCTTCCATGTGGCACATACCAAATCTTGCGTGGATGTAGGTCTAGGGTAGCCTAAGAGCCGTGCAAAGTTTCATCCCCAACAGATAATTCCACATGCGTATTTGGTTAGTACGTGCGTCATTTTTCATACGTAGTCACTAGTAGGGATTGTAAAAATGTACAAATTATACCTTCCACGTGGCACATACCAAATCAGTTGGAGACCAAATCTTGCATGGATGTACGTCTAGGGTAGCCTAAGAGTCGTGCAAAGTTTCATCCCCAACAGATAAGTCCACATGCGTATTTGGTTAGTATGTGCGCCATTTTTCATACGTAGTCACTAGTAGGGATTGTAAAAATGTACGCATTATACCTTCCACGTGGCACATACCAAATCAGTTGGAGACCAAATCTTGCATGGATGTACGTCTAGGGTAGCCATGCAAAGTTTCATCCCCAGTAGATATGTCCACATGCGTATTTGGTTAGTACTTGTGTCATTTTTCATACATAGTCACTAGTAGGGATTGTAAAAATGTATGCATTATACCTTCCACATGGCACATACTAAATCAGTTGGAGACCCAATCTTGCGTGGATATAGGTATAGGATAGCCTAAGAGCCGTGAAGAGTTTCATCCCCAACAGATAAGTCCACATACGTATTTGGTTAGTACGAACATTTTTAAAATGTCCTAAAGCACAAAACACAATTACAACATTACTACTAATAAACAATTTTTTGTTTTATAGAAACAAAAAATCCCATTGAGAAGACAACGGACATCATGTATAAAATAGAATCTAATACAATGATGTGTATGAACATGTATAAAACCATCATAGTGAAATACAAAATATGAGTCCATGAAAATTACAAAGGTACAGTCACACAGTGAGCCTATACATATCGAATACAAAAATATGTAATCAACTAGTGATACCCCAAAAAAATCTATCTGATCAACTGATGATCCCAAAACTATGATATGTAATGTGCTACTCCTTAGGATCGACTCTCATGCCAATAGTTGCAAGTATGCTTCGTGATCCTCCACTGCAAGGCGCCATCGTGGAGTGGACGTCGCCTTGCGAGTGCGAACACGACTCAAAGTAATCTTGATCGCAACAACAATATGAGAATAGTGTATGCCTCCAGATCCGCATGTACTCCTGGAACTCAATATAGCGACCACACCTCTGTATCTGCTGAAAATAGTGGCCACCTACAATCATGCTATGAGCATTGAAGTGCATCCCATGCCCATCCACTATATCCTCATTCAGCACACTCTTCACCATAGAGCATCGCAACAAGTAATAATCCACACCCTCCTCATTGTCCTCCGAAGCAATGACCGCGAAGATATCACCAATACACAAAATATCTGTAAACTGGTCATAATCTCTAGAGGAACTGAATCCTGCATCCTAATCATCATGTACCTCCTCCCAAGGCTGGAAGGGAGAAAGCACTCACCGTGCCCATGGATCGGCCCATGGTATCATGGAGCACCCTCCCCAATCATCATCAATGCATGCGGAGCAAAAACATGCAAACTGTCGAGAAAAGATCATGGGGTGAGACTCACCTATGCTCCTGATGGAATGGAAATCAAGAGTGCCAGACACTGAACGACAATCAAAAGGCCTAGACCGATCAAGACTCCCAATGTCCACACACCAAAAATACCGGCTCACCACCCTATCGTCACGCGACTGAAACGAGGAGATAGCACTAGTGCATAAGTGCTGGCTGCACCATTGCACCACATCATGTGCATCCTTGAAGCGATCGGCACTGTGACGCAACTGGTATTGACGCAAAGCATGCTTCATGCAAGCACCTGCACCATCATGCTCTCCCTTACCGTGCCCTGTCTCGAAGTAGCTCCATGTGATCGGAATGCCTGTCTCACGGTGCCATCTGTAGAACCAATAAAACTATCTAGCAGATTTGAACTGACCACCACAACCATCTGACCAGATCCAGTGCCGCTGCCATGTGACACCATGATCCCTCAAGAAACTATCATGCAAAGTGAAGCAATGCTACACAAAATGGGCATCATGCGATCGATCATCACTAATGTAGAAGTGATACTCTCGCACAATGACGCGTGAGTCCATGGTGCTATCAATGCCATCCACGAGCCTGTGCATGACGATAGCTAATGTGCACAAATATAGCAACCTATAATATGGCATTGAAAAAAAATATGACTATTGAAAACCAATAACTCAATCACACGTCACCTGTTCTAAGAAATAATACTCCGATTGGATCTCATGCTGTGGTGCAAAGGTATAATTCTCCACAAAGTCCACCACTGAGACAACCACCCTATAGGAAATGTCCTCAAACATGCATGGAACTGATGATCCTCCCACTTTGCAGTGTGCGAGTGGCGTATGTAGCAGTACAGCTTCCCTCAAAAACTATCAATGAATACAACACGTGGTGTCTCCTTCCCCACAAGCTGCAACCTCCTCGACTATGCACCACCATCTAATGTCAGGGTACTGTACTCCTACTGCTGCCAATGAACCATCTGCACATCATAAGTATCTAGTGCAACTCGTGGCACTCTAGCAAAGTCACCACACAAAGTACACCTACCTTCCACACAATCAAGGGAGTGGAATAAAGCATCGCCATCTCGTGTACACAATATGGAATGAATAAAGTCGCGAGGGCTAGTAGGAACCACTCCCTTATGACCATCAAGGCAATATAATACGTCATACATCAATCCAAAATCCACATGGTAGTGACAATAGCCTGTGTCACGCTCCTGAGAGCATCGCACAAACCATGGCCTGCATCGCTCAAATGACCTCTGCCCAATCCTGAACTCCGGGTGCGCCTCTACAAACTGAGTGTACAACTCAGTCTGGGTACACTCCAAAAAACATGCACCATGCTCAATGTACACACTGCGTGACACCCTCTTCCACAATGCCTTCTTGAACATCGGGGATGCTCTACAATGCTCCTCCCAAAACAATTGTATGAAGGACCTAGTGGAATCATCCACAATCGATCGCTACGAGGTGCATGACCACGCGAAGCCCAAAGAGCATCAGTCTCACTATCCTCTAGACTCTGCCTCCTAATCATGCCTGCTTGCAATGTGCGTGGTGCAATCTAAAGAAGACGTGAAGCAGTACACACATGGCATGTCATATGAGGTCTACTAATGTCAGCCACAATAGCACGACGTGCTACCAAGGCATCACTGGAGTTCCTATGCTTAATAGAAGCATAGGAACGTCGAACACTGCTAAGGACCTTGCTACATACAACCCTATCTCTACGTGCACCAAGACCAGCAAGCCTCCTACACTACCAAGTCAGGGTGATCAATCAGGGACGTGCGAAAAGTAGACTGCGAAGTTGGCGTGAGGTCACTAAAAAAAGACTGCACAATCTTGCTAGTACGATGACGGATAGTTGACTTCGGCAAGTCACATCGTGAAGCAACACTGCTGCTGCAAGGTGGGGCAAGGGGATCAGTGGGAGATGGTAGGGTGGAGGGGGGAAGGGAGGCGCCAAGGGGAAGAGGGGGAGGGGGGCGGGGGAGGGTGGAGGGGGAAGAGGTAGAGGTGGAGGGAAAAATGTAGGTGGCTAGGGGAAGGGTGGAGGCTGGAGGTAGGGGAGCGGATGAGGATGTGGAGGGGGGGACAATGGAGGTGGGGGTGGGGGTGGAGGTGGGATGTAGAGGTGGAGGTGGATTGGTGGTGGCAGCACGAGCTCTAGCTCTAGAGGCTCTCTTGTGCTCACGAGCCTTCCGCTTGCGCTCCTCATCAATGAGATTTGGGGGGGGGTTCCTACATCTTTCACGTCTACCAACTCTATGGCTTTGAGAACCCAAAACCCATTCTCAATGAAAGTAGGATGGAAGGTGTGACAAAGTGATGGGGAGACAAGAATGGCTAAGAATGGGTGAAATGAACCAAAACATGGTGTCTTATAGAGAGCCTCAACTCATCCACTAGATTGCTCTTACTCATTTACCCACTAGATTGCTCTTGATTATTATTGGTGGAGAAGGTGCTAAGATTGAAAATAATTGGCTACTAAATTACGTTGGATTTTGTTTTGAAACTAATTTTTGTGGTCTACTCCAAATACCTTGATCGCGGTCATAAACCATGACAATTTGATTTGTCATTTGATTATTTTGCCATTTTCAAATACCTCCAAATACCTCGATCGTGGTCATAAACCTCGATCGAGGTATTAGAATGCCTCGGCCATAAACCTCGATCGAGGTATTCTATGCCTCACACACATCGTGTTCATAAACCTCGATCGAGGTATTCTATGCCTCACGCAGACGTGGTCATAAACCTCGATCGTGGTATTCTATGCCTCACGCACATCGTGGTCTTTAACCTCGATCGTGGTATTCTATGCCTCACACACTCAAAACACATGCATGTATAACTTACCATGCATGTTGATGATGTGGCTCACCATCATCATGATGTGTATACATGTGGCTGATGTGGAACCATGCATGGTGATGATGTGGCAATATGGTGTGGAATATATGAGTCTCTTCCATGACGTGGAAATGTGATGTGGCATGATGAGTTGGCATTCATGAGGTGGTAGATTGACATGACAAATTGAGGTGGAGGGATTGGTGACATGGCAATGTTGACGAGGTATGCCAAGGTGGCAAGGTGTGATGACATGGCTCCAAGAGTTCCTATGATGTGGAATGATGAGGTGGCACATGTGGTAGCACGTGTGGCAATCTAAAGTGACATGGCAAGGAGTGATGTCACATCTCCTTGATGACATGGCACCATGCAGTCTAACGTGGCATGGTTGCAAGGCAAAAATAGATGGCTTAGCCTTCCACATGGGTAGGATGCACACTCTAAAGGCTTGCCACTAGGGTCGGTGATGCTCCTAGCCTACCTCACCAAGCCCTATACTAAGCCTACCTTGTCTTGGTATTAGGCTTGGGTGGCCCTTTTTCCCCCACAAAAGGGAGATTTTAATCTTGGAGGCCATATTGTACGTTTCCCTTACTCAAATTTAACCAAAATTTTTTCCACTTATTCATCATGTGGAGGACTAAAAATATTGACATTTTTGAAATGTTTGGTCATGTTTGAGAATTACTAGATTTATTTTTAATATTCTTTGTTGATCCTCTAAGGAGTAAAAGTAAATATTAAACTTCAATCTTCCTAAATCTAACCGTTGGATTTGGGATTTGATGATTGAACCACACACCCTTATGTGCCTACTAACCTTCCACTGAATTGGATTTGCTTAATTATTCAAAATACTAAAAAAATGTGTTGTGCTACTATTATTTATAATTAGATAAATCATTCAAATAATTACCAATAAATCAAGCTAAGCTCTACATAATGTAAAGAGACCACCTACAAAGTTTCAATAACATTTAATCTAAAATGAGTGAGAAATTTAGAATTTAATATGACACTCTCTATTCATGACAAAGGTGTGACCACCTTGGAACCATGCCGTGTGATACAAAGAAATTTTTTGTGTGTGCATCGAATTTTCGATCAGACTATACCATTGTGTGCACAATAGCATGTGTGATGTTGTGTCTGAAGACTTCAAAGACTAGATCCATAGGAAAGTAGGTGAGATTTGCATTTTTGTGTGCTAAAAAGCTTGTTTTTCCACCTCCTAAGGATTGGGGAGTGAACAAAAAGTGGACATCCTTAGCTTGCTACTTCCCACCTCTTCTTGCAAATCACCATGCAAGAAGGCATTCTTTACATCCATCTGATGTAAAGACCATCCCTTTGATGCAGCCATAGCAATGACTGCTCTTACGGTTGCCATCCTTGCAACCGGACTGAATGTTTCTTCATAATCAATGCCATATGTCTGTGCATACCCCTTAACAACTAATCTTGCCTTGTATCTGTTCACAGAACCATCTGCATTGTGCTTCACCTTATAAACCCACTTGTAGCCAATTGCATTCTTGTCTTTAGGCAAAGGCATCAATTCCCATGTAGCATTTGCTTCCAAGGCATCCATTTCTTCATCCATGGCTTTCTCCCATTTTTCTTTTCCCATGGCTTGCTCAAAAGAAGTGGCTTCTCGTCCATGTATCACTTTGACCATATAGGCATAGTGAATGGCTGTAAATCCATCATAGTGAATGGCTGTAAATCCATCATATTTCGCTGTGGCTAGAGAACTACGAGTAGGAGATACGCAGATTGGAGGCGCAAAAGCAAAGAACCGCACAACCATAGGAGTAACGAATTTTACACCACTAACCGTGGAGATTTCGATCACAATAGCCACACCAATTCTATTAACTAGAAAAGAATTCAACACATGAGGCTAGATGCTAGGCATGGCGACACTTGAGGGCGATGGAGGAAAAGGGAACATGAGGGAAGAAGCGTTAACATAGGTGGGAAAAAAGATTAAGAGGGGTGGGAATGAAGAGGGGAACTATGGCGTACATGATGGGAGGTGGAATGTAGAGATGGAGACATCAAGGGAAGAGAGTCATGCTTTATTGAAAAGATGGGGGGGGAAATCAAAGTACCAGCTAGGTAGCTTTACAAGAATGAGCGTGTTCTATCAACGAATAGCCCCTTTCTTTTATAGCCAAGAAAGGGGGTCTCTCCCAATAAATGCATCCTCCCACATGCATGGTGTGTGTGGAAGAGTGTCCCATGTGGGCTAGGCGGTTACACACTCTCAATTGTGTGTGACAACCCTTTGCCTTATTTTTCCACATACATCAACCCCCATATCCCAAGTCTAAGATACTCCCTTGGTCTCTTCCCAATTTTATAATACGTTCAAACATCTAGGAGGAAAAGTGGAGGATTGGAACAAGGAATCTTGCCACCTCATCCTACTTTCCCATTATTTAACTTGCATTCTTAGACTTTCTACACCCCCCCACATGGGCCTATCCTACATGGAGGGAATAATCCAATATAATATCCATCTCCACCTATTTTATATTACTTCTCCCATAGTCCTTGGGCCATATCTCACTAAATGCAGGCGTGGGACCACCTAGGTGGAGGGGTGGTGCATGGAGGTCTCCAACTATCGCAATAGTCACCAAGCCATTGAAGCTGCATAGAAGCTTGCATATGAATATCATAACTAACTGATTGCTATCAACCTATTGGCCAACCCTCGCATGTGAGCTTTCAGAATCTTCACCTTGACCAAATGGTCATTGAAAACTTTGCCTCATCCAATGTTATTATTTCTATTTGCATTGTATTG
Organism: Dipteris shenzhenensis; assembly: GCF_047967505.1. Classification (NCBI taxonomy): domain Eukaryota; kingdom Viridiplantae; phylum Streptophyta; class Polypodiopsida; order Gleicheniales; family Dipteridaceae; genus Dipteris; species Dipteris shenzhenensis. The sequence continues at coordinate 23,063,716 of NC_141612.1, forward strand.
TAGGTAGTGCATAGATCTATAAGTATCTTCCAAGTTTGACAAGCTCTTCATGCAAATTGAGTGTAGAAGCACTGAATCTACAGTCATCATCATCACATCTAGCCAATCCTTGGGCTTGGAGTCACCACAACCAATATCCATAGGATACCTAGCTCTGGTAGACTTGCGCAAAATAGGCTCACTACTAGGTGCTCTCAAAACTTCCCTTGTCTTCCTTACTCCCGGTGTAACAACAGAAGGAATACCCAACTCATCATCAAGGCTCTGTTCTGAGTCACTGGATTCACCATCCACATAAGAGTGACTTGCATTCACATCAACCATGGGCTGATCTACTTTCTCTTTTCCTTTTCGTGATACTTGCATACCACTATCTGCATTGCTTTGAGGAGATCCTCCTAATCTCAATCTGCCTATCCATGGCGAAGTATGTGAACCACTGCTAGAGGACACTATAGGTCAACTAATATTTTGTGATTGCTGCTGTGAATTCGGTGCAGCATTACCATTTTGTGCATCTACATCATCAATCACATTTACTGGTTTATACCAGCTGCTCATCTCATAAAAAATAACATCTCTGCTCACTGTAAACTTACGAGTAGAAGGGATATAGCATCTATACCCTTTCTGCTGCAGAGAATAACCAATAAAGATGCATTTCTCAACTTTTGGATCCAACTTGGATCTCAACTCATCTGGCACATGAACATAGGCAATGCAACCAAAAACATTCAAATGAGAAATATCTGTTTTCCTACTAGTATACCTCTCCTCTCGCATCATGCCATGTATTGCTACAATGGGAGTCCTATTCATTATGTAGACTACTGTAGCAACTGTTTCAGCCCAATAATAATCTGGCAAGTGTTTTTCGTTGAGCATGGCACGAGATACCTCTCCAATCTGCCTGTTTTTCCTTTCTGCAAGTCCATTTTGCTGTGGGGTATGACTGCATGAATATTGCTGCTTTATGCCATGCTCCTGCAGGTAACTTGCAAACTCATTTGAGAGGTACTCTCCCCCTCCATCTCACCTTAGGCATTTTATTTGCAGGCTTGCTTCTTTTTCAACCATAGCTTTAAAAGCTTTGAAATGCCGAAACACTTCACTTTTCTTTTTCATAAAATACACCCAAACTTTTTTGTTGTAGTCATCAATAAAAGAGACAAAATAATGACAGCCTCCAATAGATGCAATTTTAGTAGTCCACACATCAGAGTGGATTAATTCCAATGGCCTCTTACTCTCTTGAACATGTCTAGGAAATGGTTTCCTTGCCTGTTTTCCAAATTGACAGGCTTCACATACCTTATGCATTTCTGCAACCTTGAACTTAGGCATCCTGCAATAATATTTTGGGCCTACATTAATGTAAGTCACTGTACATTAACATGACCAATGCATTTGTGCCAGATATCAATATCTGCAACTACACCGGTCCTATGTGCAAACATTGTTGCACTCAATGCAGGCAATTCGAAGCTAATTTCAGTTGATTGTAGAGTTAAAGGGGGGGGCAGCGGGGGTTTGTGGGGGAAAATCAAGAAACTATGCTAATTTGAAGCTAATTTTAGTCGATTGCAGAGTTAAGGGGGGTTGGAAGTTGGGAGAAATAGATTTTGGGAAAAAAAAACCACGTCCTTGCTAGTGGAGAGCACATGGGGGACTGAAGGGTCATTGGTGAGAGCAGCAAGTGGAAGCGTCACGAGCACATGGGGGACAGAAGCGACGAAGCGCTCAACAGACTGAAGCAAAGGAGGAGCTCATGAGAAAGAGTAGCTGCGGCAAGCAAAAGGGGAGGCAGAGCGAGGAGATCGAGCGGAGGGGGGGTGGGATAGAGGCAGAAAGGAATTCCTCGCAGCCTCAGATAGTCTCTTCTAGGCCATTGCTTCATTGGTCGGTCCATTTTTGTGGGAGATTTTGATCGCACGGAGTCAGCTTGCATGCCAGCGAGGATATGCATTGTCGAGCAACGTGGATTCGCCAATAACTATGGCTGCCGTTTCTACTCATGTAGTCCTATTCCTTCCTATCTTTGAAGTCCGTTTGCAACGCTTGGGCCTCTGTCTTGCGGCATGGCATGCACGAGTTTTGTTTCCAGGTGAGTATGAGTATTTTGACTCATTTCAGGGATGGATTTGCATTTTTAGTGTGGCTTTGCGTCTCAATCAATTGATCTGATATCTTACTGTGGTTATCACCAAAGGGATTGGGATCTTACATGGCTGTCTTGCATTTGGTCATGTTTCCTTTCCTGTTTTAAATGCTAGCAGAGGTCCTGCTGAGGCTCATTGTATGTGGAGCATCGCCAGTATGACATTATTTATCTACAAGGTCCAAGTAACTATAGGGAACCTTGGTGATTCTCTTCATACGTAATCAAGGGTCAAACAATGTTGATGGCACAATGATCCCATGGGAATGTAGTTTGAATCGATGGGCTTCCAACCGATGCCTCTTAGATTAAAGTTTCTTGGCGATACTCTCATAAGTAATCAAGCGTCAAACAATGTTGATGACACAATGATCCCATGGGAATGGAGGGGGCTATCAGCTCACATTGGCTCATTGAGAGGGAGTGTTTGATCATATGGATCAACCCCCGAGTCCCCACATGTAAGCCCACATATGTAGAGAGCACTAGGGCATAACATAGGCAGCCATGTTGGCACTATACTGATTACCTTCTTGTGTTTGATTGGGCCCTCCACATAGGGCTTAACAGCCCATGTAGGATTGCTATGGAGCTTCCCTTTGTTGGGGCTGCTCATCGGCCTGTTGGAGAGATCAAGGCTTGGATTAAACCCAGCATATATCCCTATATATGGGCAATGGAGCTGGGCAGCACAGCCCAGCAAAGGTGTGCTGGAGATGGGCCATTCATAGGTCAGGAAGGAGGGATTGGTCGGCCAGTCAAAGGGCAGTTTGTGCATTGCATATATTGGTCAACAGACTAGTCTGGTCTGTGGGGTCAGCAGATCCACGAACTAGATAGTCCAAATCAGCAAGCAGTTAGCCCTATATATAGTTCTCAGTGTGGGGGCAGAAGTAGAACTATCATACTTGCATATCAGCCCTTCAGGAGTGCAACCCTAGGCACTAGAGGAGGCACATAGTGGCAGCAGCAGCATGGTGCAGCAAAGACACCAGCAAGTAGGAGCCCTTATCACATGTGGAGAGCTCAATCAACGAGCACAGAGGTGTAGATAAGGTGCTGGACAAAGCCATGGTAGGGTTCCTCCCTAAGCCAATCAAGATCTCGCTCGAGAGGCATGCAGCAGCAGGACAGAGTAGGAGGTTTGATAACAGCTTGTGCTTCGGATCTAGCCAGGGATTACAAATTACTCATGCAGTTTAGAGATTCTGGCAGATATGTGACTTAGCATGGCAGTACTAAATTTGGTGCGTAATGTGGGTCTGAGTGGGTTGGGGATTGGGATTCTAGGCATTAAGATAGTTTAGGACAGGTTTTCTTGATGGTGTTACATCAAATAGTTGATGCATCTTTGATGGAGCTTAGAGCAACATCCATGATCCTCTCAGGCTCAAATGGAGAAGATTAGATGGACGCTGTTTGGATGGAGCACATGGAGGTGTAATAGGACAAGCAAGACGTATGTTCAGTGCCACTTGATTAGTGAGCTGTAATAGAACAAGCAGGACGTGTGGGTGTACAGCTCAACAACCGAGGACATCTTCAGTATGCTCGAGTATTTTTTCCAAGGGAGTAGTTGTAGGATATCTTGGCCATGAGGGTGTGGATCCACTGGTGGTCATTGACTGGGGGTGTCCTGACAGAAGGGTCCATGCCCTAGCTGTGAGTCTACAAAGGGGGAGTGCAACAGGGCTTGACACCCTTGGATGCTCCTTGGATTTTATTTTGAAGACTGATACAGATGCCACATGAGCATTGCACGCAACCCACATTTATGCACTTGGAGTCCACACGGGACGACCACATGACTGTCTGCCTAAGGGCTACTTGTGGTATGTTATATGGGCAACAAGCATGACTGCCATATGTGGCAGATGAATGCCCAGCCATGGAAAGCTGATGGCCTTGCTCATGGAGGTTTATGGGCTAGAGAAGGCCTTTGTGGAAGACTTGGCCAAGGGCCAGATCTGATTGCCTAGGGGCTGGTTTACTGCAGGACGAGGGTCAGCCAACTGGTTGGATTTAGAGTAGGTTTTCTTGGGTGAATAAGGGCTAGGTTAGTCCTAGATCTGGGTCAACAAAGCCAACCTTAGTCAGCTTTCTCTAGTGAAATGGTCAGCGAAAAAGGTTTAGGGGAGGACAGACTACTCCTCCCTCACCTATAACTAGGAGCCACCTTGGCTCTCACTACCTCACCCATCCATCAAAGCTTGCCTTAGGCACACAGATGAGAGTGAGTTTGCAGCAATGATAGCAGCAGGTATCTTCACCAGCACATAGTGATCAATGATGATTTATGTCATTGTAATTAAGATGAGTGATGACATGATAATATAATGTGTGGTTTACATTGCATATAGTAAGTGTAGAGACTATTTCTGTTGTCCCTATGCATGCTTTTGTCTAGCACATCTTTTTGTTAGTCAAAGAATTGCCATATATTGTCTGAAGAAAGTGTTAAGCATAATGGGGACCTAGAAGTTTTAATTATAGATATAGCAATTTTTTTAAATTAATGATTGTGAAAGGTGTTTGCCTTGGTGGTTGCACTTTTGAGAGATTTCTAGACTTCGAGATCTTTTCTTGCTCTTGTAGTCCTCCTTTGAAGAATCGAACCTCAGGTTCTATACCTTAGCTTGATCTATCACTAGAACCAGATTGTGAGGATAGGCCTTGTAGAAGGAGGCAGGGCCTTCCTCTGCTAGCCAAGCCACTGCGCTTGAGGTGACTACGTAAAGCAAATCCCTCAGCTAACCAAGGAGAGGCGAATCTCACTGAAAGATAAGCGATGTCAAGGTTGCAGCTGGAGACCCAAGGAGCATGCGAATAGGCTGGTTGCACGGGCAGAGCAAGGAAGCGAGATGCTGGGCGACAGAGCTTGCAATGGAGGTGCACTATGTCATGGCCTTGCATGCTGCTGGTCCTTCACCTTCATATTTCCGCACGATGGTCTCCTTCCAGACATAAAAGCATCATGCAATTCTCATCGCTCTTCTATTGCCATGTTTACTCACCATCTTATGGATTCTACCTTCAGCATATGCTCCACGCTAGGCCCTAGCCACTTGTTGAATCACTCTCCTTCTTCCTCCTTGTACGATGCTGATTACTACTGAATACAACCTATAAAATCACCCTCTTTCTCTGCCTGAAATCAACAGATAGTCCTCTCCTTTCCCTGGCTAGCTCTGATGGCGAAAGTCTCTCTATTTGCTGCTATTTCTCAAATTTGTTGATAGGCTGAATTTTGGCGCACATTTCTGGGCTGACAACAGAATTCTTAGAGGACCTACTACGCGAATTCCGGGCACATCTATTCTGGTTGTCTGCACTCCATTCTCTGGGAGCATACATCCCCAAACCAGGCCTGCAGCATTCTTGTTTCTGCCAGAAATTGGCCTGCACAATTGAATCATATTTTTCTCTATCCCTGAACAAGCATTTCAGCAATCTGCTCACTTACTGTCTGCAAGTGCAAACTGCATTATATGAACGATTTTTTTGGGAAGTAGCATCCACAAAATACCAGTCTCACTAACTGAATGAAAAGTGGTATTGTTTGCAAGCCTCTTCTCTGCAGATTGGGCAGCCCAGGATTGAAGTAGTTCCATGATTCTATTTGGAGAAGTCCTCTTGTAAAAATGCCTTGCCAGTCTCCAGTCGGGGAGCTCTATCTGCGAGGGAGGCTCATAGGTCGTGTCAATCTCAACACAAGCCTTAGGGGTTGAGCTATTAAAGAGGTGGTCTGGCTCAACATCTCTGACCTCTCCTAAGGCTGAGGCAATCTCTTTTAGAAGAGGTCTAAGGGCCAACGGCAAACCCGGGAGCCTTGGGGTTCTAGTAATCGAAGTCTGCAGTCCAAGGTTGGAGAAGCGAAGGCTGCCACGAGGCTCCCGTAGAGTGAGACAAGGGCAACAACGACCTTAGTTTTGTAAGGGTAGTGCTACCGGCACCCGGTGCCTCTTGTTTATAATTGTTTTTATTAACTTTGATGATGACATGCTTCCTTGTTGATAAGATGAGTTGTGGTTTTGTTAGCACTGCCCTGGCTATAGCAACGATTAAGTTGCTCCTTTGAATTCGGGTGGCATTGGAGTGATCTGCGGATAGTTGGCAAGCATGTGATAACCTGCTTTCCAAACCTGGTTAAAATCTGCATAGTGCATGTAGACTATTATCTGATTTGTTGTATCGAAATCACCGTTGAGTGCAGAATGAGGATGAACGTCTTGTTTTGTTGTTGCTTCACTAGAATTTGTCGAAGAACTAAAGACAGAATCTACTTGTATTCAAGCGTGACATCCTTGGCTACGAGAGTCGGGCATTCTGCTGCGGAAAGCTAAGAGACATGCATTGCGAACCATTTTTCACCAAGCATCCATGCACCTTAATGATAGAGGGACCTTGCTATGCTTGAGACACGTGAATTTTGTATAGATCCAACCACCACTGTTGCAGTTCTTTGATCTGTTGCTCATGGGGACCCTGCTTATCTGGGGCCTCCTTATCTTCCAGCTTCTCACACAAATCATCGTACCTAGTTGGTGAGGTTTATCTGAAAGGTGACTGAGCGTATTGCAAACAACTGAGAAGAACGCTACTTTAAGGCGACTTAGGTGAGAGTAAGGAACAGTGTAGAATGAGCTGTTGATCTAGTATGCATCCTGTTCAAAGATTGTGAGCTCGTGTTGGCTTGCAAATCATGCATCAATTATAGTTGCGCCATTATCTTGTGTAGGTGGCCGATAGATAGTTGCAGTTTTTGCTCGTTTCAAGAGGTTCTTTATCGTTTGAGGGGGTTCTTCATCGTTTGCCTCATGAACTGAGCAGAGCAGCATCAGCAGCAAGAGAAGAGAATTGGTGCAACAATCGTCATTTAGGTTTAAGGTACCTTTGCTTGCTTGAGGGTGACCGATTTGGAGAATTCTAGTCTCAATGAAGGTGGCAGGGAAATTGCCAAGATGTATCACTCAATGAAAGCAACAAGGGATGCTCCCTTCCACCTCGAAGAGCTCAGATTTGCTCCCCCATAGCTCCCCTCATCCTTTCCCCTACCTTCTCCGCCTCCTTGAATAAGCACTTGAGTTTCCATGCTTGAAGGTAGATAATTCTCCTCTCCCCTCCATGAATCTCCTTGTCTTTAAGGTAGACAATTCTCCTCTCCCCTCCATCAATCTCCTTGTCTATGCCTCATCTTTGCCTCGTTCTCTGCCTTGTAGGCCACCACCTCGTATGTATCAAAGAGAAGGCCCTTTGAACTATTCAAGCTGTGCTAATTCTCTATCCAGTCGGCTAGGGTGCGATTCAATTTCCCCAAAGACGACTGATCAGCCTCTCAAGCTATTGTCAATTTCGTTGCCATATTGGGGTGCCTATTTTGCATTCATACGAGGCTTATTTTGATCTATCGCAATCAAATGTATACATATGCCCAAATGACGTAAACACCTACCACGTCTGATCATAGCAGCATGCTTGGACTGATCCAATTGTCTTGGGGTTTTCCAGGAATCTGGTTCATGCATTGCCATCTGGAAATCCACAGGACATGGGGCCTGGAAACGGCTTTTCTCGTTGAAAACGGGCTTGGGCCGCTCCAGTCTATTGAACCTTCACTTGCTGACTTGCCCTCTTGCTAAATGGACGAAAAGGTCAAATAGTAGATTACTCAAGCCATTACTGGCATAATCTTGGAGCGGACAAAATATGTCCAATGGGCCTCAACAGAAGAGTCTGATTCGTTTTCTATCTCAATTCTTTGAAGCGAGTCATCAGAACCAGTTTAATTTGCGTCATCAGCCAGCTCCTTTGTCTTTTATGACATCTTTTCGAGTTTTGGATTGTAATTCAAGTTACAATATCAAATAATGGAATATATATACAAGCTTCAATCACTTCTTAGTAAGGCACTAGTGTGGCACTTTATAGAGTTGTGCAGAGAAAGCTAAATGAACGTATCTAGTTTTCATAATCTAATTTTCACTTAGCATCGTGTCATTTTCCCTTTGAAATTGGGTTATGTGACACTTGTTAGCCATGTTACCTAGTGAGTCTCAAGTTTTCGGGAAGTTGTGGCATGCAACCTTCCTCATGCACCTTCCTCCACTTTATCTTGTCCTCATAGCCCCCTATTAGATCATATATAATTTCCAAGCTTACACCATTCATTATAAGTCACAGATAATTTCCAAGCTTCCACTATTCATTATAGACCATAGATAATGGGGCAGTGCTGTCGGGCACACAAATTGTGTCCTCTTGTTGGTTAAGGTTATTAGCCTTAAGGTTTAATTATTGGACAACTTGTATCCACAATATAGATGTACATATCATCATTATACAATTGATAGTGTATATAGGCCGATTGTCTTTCACTTCGCATTTAGGATTGTTCACTTCTAAGTGAATGTAGGGATGGTGGAGATTATCCCTTATCTTACTTTCGTGGATATTTTGAGTAGCAACCATGGTGTGTTATGCAATGGTGATTGAGTAAATTTACATTAGGAGTGTTACAAAGTAGCTGCAGAGCTCCTATATGAAGGCTATAGGCCCTGCCCCATGGCTACACAGCCCCTCTCCAAGAGATGACACCTATTGCCCTAACATAGACTTCCAAGAGGACCTATCCTACTCTACCCTCACAGGGTGTAGGCACACCCACAACACATGCATCTAGGAGAGCCTATCCTACTCTACGCTCGCAAGGGGTGGGAACACCGACAACACAAGCTCTGACTCATCTACCCTAGCCTCACTCACTGGGTGGGCACACCCAAAAGCAAGGCCCTCTCCCTCTAGGTGACATCATGAGATGTTGACCTCTTATAGATGGGCCACCCTTGTTAACATCATGGGCTGATTGTTAGCCCATAGTTAAAGCTGACTATGGGGCTAGAAAGAGGCCTGCCATGGGGCCATACTTAATGCCCAATGGCTGATCAAAGACCAGCACAAGCAATACCAGAGAGTGGGGAACCTAATCCATTTATATACTTGGCCCAGGTAAGTTGTAGCAACGGATGTTGCGGTAATGGGTCAACTCCTAACTCGTGAGCTCCCATATTAAATCATTCAATATTGTTATCTTATACTATGTAGATTCAATAGGTCATAGGTGTTGAGTTTTTTTGGGTTTTTTTTTGGATCTACTTATCTTATAAATTTTGTTTCTATTTGAAATCAAAGAACTGAAGCTTGTGGGCTGATTTTAATGGGTGGAGCATGTTTAAAGTTTCTACTACTTTGTAAAGCAACATGAATGATTTTAAGGCTACACTTCCAACATTTTTTGTGCTTGATGTAAATTGTCTCCTATATTTTTTTCAAGAACAAGACTTGGTAACTGGCAATGTGGTCATTCAAATGAAAATGAGAAACAGGATCGATTGCTATGTTTACAATATGGTATCTATGTATGGATTGTTGCATAAGCTGTCTCAAAGCTACAAAGTGAAGGCACTTAAGGCATCTAATAGATGGTCTATAGAAAAAGATCTATATTTTATATAAATACCTCCAATTTGTGGGCTATTGAAACACTTTTTACGTCTATCTTTTGTGAATTTATGAATGTGCATGAATTATCTCTTATGGTATTCCTTACGGCAATGTTTTTGGAAACTTTGGGAACAAATGTTTACTCTCTTGTGAATCCTACTACCAATCATGATATACCTAAAAATTGTGAAAATGTATGGGCTACATTTGCAAGCATCCACTGTTGGTTGCCAACTAATGCAAAATTGTAGGCAGATTAATTTGAACTAGGCTTACCAATAGGCTTTGTCCTTCTTGTGGTCTAGTTGACACCATTGACAAACAGGTTCTAGAGACCATTGAAAAGACATTGGAGATTATATGATCACCCTGTAATCCCCTATATGAGTAGAGCATGGGGGAGGTGGACGAGGGTAGGATTGGGCTACCACATGGGAAGCACATTGGTTGCCATGTGGGCAGAAAACAAATATTGAAAAGACAAGAAAAGGGGTTGCCACATGGGTAGCATATAGGGTATCATGTGGGTAGTACATCTAGGAAATTACATGGCAAGGTTGGGTCTCCTTGGTGGAAAAAAATGTACAAAATATCCACGTGTCAATTGGCAGTAGTTCATCATATTGTGGAGTGGGTTGGAGGCTTGGAACATGGTGTTAGCATCCCAAGGTGTTGTAGGGAGTGTACGGAATGCTAGTGCAAGTGTACAGACAGGTACAGAGGTTTGCAAGAGGCTTCAAGGACTTGGAGGTAGAGGTTATAGAAGAAAAGACTTTGACTAGTACCATATAGGGCCTAGGCTAGTGATTCGATTGAGGTGCTTGAACAAACTTAGAACAGAGGCATAATACCTAGAGCAAAGAAACAACTTGTTTGCATGTGATTATTGCCAGTAATGGAGCTAGAAAAGGTGTTTATTGGGACCATGTAGGGCTTGGGCTAGTTGGATTGAGATGTGATGAGAAGAAGAAATTATTTTTCTTTATTCATATACCTCATTAACAAGCTAATTACAAGCAAGCTTCTTAGATCTCAAATTACTGACGTAATAATGAACTTATTCTATTATCTCAAGTGTAGGATGTCTTTTATAATGTTAATTCAAGATATTGAATCATAAATTAGGATCTAGAAGACTCATGGGCATGAAAATTGACCTTTTGGGAAAATTTTCATGGTTCAAAAAAAAAAAAGAAGAGCAGGAGAGGAGAAGCTAAGGATGACCAAGATTGTTAGAGAGGAGTTTGCTTGTGTTACGAAAACAGAACTCAAACTTGCTCACAAACTCAAGATTTACCAAAACCATAGAAACCAAGAACAAGGAAACAAGTGGGAGAGAGAAAAGAAAGAGAGAGTGACACTGCATGGGGTCCAATCTGCCCCCTCTAGATGGTGGCTCGTGCTTCCCATCTAGAGTATTTATAATTATAATTCCAAAAAGCAAAGAGCCAATAATAGTACATCCAAAAGCATCCCTTGTACATAATTAGAGGGATTGCTCAACATAGCTCCACGAGCTTATAATATCACAAGGTTTAATATGCCCTCATCCACAATTAATTAAAATAAATTAACCCATGGCTTAAAATTCATTACTTTACAATATGGCCCATGGCCTTTGATACTTCGATCTATTCAAATAATCTTTACCATCTCCATTCCTCGTTATCCAATTCATCGTATGTACTCAAGCCGCCAATTGTGTTAGTTATTACAATCAACTGATGAATAATCACACCAACTAATCCCAACACAATTGTACGCGTGATATACAGACATCAAGATACACACCTTGCGACCAATTGCAATAACACCAGTAACACTAGCGACATTAGTATTAACATGGAATTACCCACAATACTAACCATCTAGCTTAGCAAAACACAGGTAGTTAGGTGTCCCCAACTAAACCCCACAAAGCATCCACTAGGACCCCTGCTGTGTCCGGTGCACTCCTATAGAATACTTTACCATAGTCACACTTGACTAAAATAAAATAATTTCCATAGCAAGAAATATTGGAAATACAATTCTGTAACTTGTCCATAATGTTGATGGATATATATGCTAAGTGTTTGATAAATGTCGAGCTCAAAATGTGCTCTCCTAGCTTAATTGATGTGTTTGCTATCTTGTAGAGTTGTTGAGATTGCTTGCTTGCACATGAAAAGGACATCAAGGAGCACACCATAGATCTAGATTATCCAAATTTAAGATCTCATACCTTGTATGTGATGATTTGGTATTGATCGTATGTTAGGAGGAAAATGTATGCTTACATGATGTCAGATATATCAGTGATGTTTATGCGTGATTTTTTATGTATTAGAGTGTAGCTCTAGTATATGATGATTTTTATGATGAGGAGTGTCTTTTGAATAATAGGAGTGGATGTTTTGCATTCTGAAAGCCTATGGTCACATAGAGTAGTTGATAAGGGCACAAGTCCTTGTTGAGGTTCTTGTGTAGAATGTTGTCTCCTAGTCTCTATCCTGATCACATCATAGGAACAACATTCAGGAAGCAATATGCTCTCTTGAATGGTTCAACACAAGTCTCTCTGAATGCAGTAAACATTTTTTCACCTTGAAAGCTGTTGGTAGGTATTATACTTACCAATGCTTTGATGCATATGTGGTCCACTTGCAAAGGTTCTGAGACACTTGACAATCTTCTTTTCTACCTATTTGAATTGATGATCCACTAATCTGATGGATGAGGAATGATTAAGGCTGAGGTGTGCATATATAGATTGCTAGATTGCAAGTCGACTCGGGAAGGGTTATGTCATCCTATTCAAACTGGGCATAAATGACTATATTTATCTAATATAGATGGTTGGCTTGCTCAAATTGGGATGGCTTGAATATGTAATATACTAATGGTTGCTACTGACTATAGTCTAGCTACTCGTTTGGGAGCCTGTTTGTCAGCCAACACCTAGATTGTGATTCATAATTTGTTTTTTTGTTTTTTTTCCTCTTAGTCTTTTGGCACCGCTAGGAGTTGAGCATGGTGTGTACCGGCGAGAGTGTCTACCCATGAGAGCACTGTATGCCACTGGGGGGCTTATGCTAAACGGTCAAAACCAAGTCATGTAAGAATGTGTGTGTGCCAAGGATCAAGCCTGTAATCGAATGATAACAACTAAGTGTCGGGCGTAGCTAAGAGGTTGTACAAGGCTAATCCATGTGTAGGAACCAATGCCAGAAAATAGTCAACAATGTGTGACTTTACATGAGTGGCATGTGTGCGTGCAAGAAGAATGCCGCAATCCTGAATCTGAGAGAGGAGAACTCTTAAGTGTCATGTTGAGTGATGAACTGCTAAATGCCAGGTATATTGAGCTGCTGAATGCCAGATATACTGAACTGTTGAGTGATGACAATGCCAGGTATATTGAACTAGTGTCAGATGTGTGAATGTGCACACCGATGATAGAACCACATGGGAACTAATCAGGCAATGCGGCAATGGCTTACTTGGCTTAGTGGAGTTGGATCTCCTCTATGGAGATGCCTAGTCTACTACATGTCGAAGCATCAAATGCAACAAAATGAGTCTTAGTTCGGTTGTTTGATGTGCTTGATGCGTTGCAATGGATCAAGAGGTGGTTCCGATGATGAGTATTTGATGATTCTCACCTATAGAAATCTCAGATGTGAAATATGAGGTGACAGGTGCATAGAATAGGATAGAAACCTTCTTGAACTGAACTTTCCAAAACCTCATGAAACTCCTTATAGAATGACCTCTCTCAAAGAAATGAACATATCTCTCTCTCTCCATAGCTTAGAATGATGAGCTTTTTGAACCAAATCGAAGAGGAGAATGAGATCTACAAGATGTGCATAAGAGGTGATGAAGTTGCCTCAAAGAGAGGGATTCTGCCTTAACAGAAGCAAGGGCTTAATTCCTTGATGGTACAAGGGCTTGCACTCTCTCAAATAGAAAACTCTCTCAATGGAAGATGCCTCACGGAAGGAGGGCTTGACACTCATGAAGGGAGTGGAAGCACTTGGTGCTCTGATTGCTAGCAGAAGTGAGAGGGAGAGAGAGGAGTGCACACGATATAGCTACCTATACACTAAGTGTATTGACAATGAACATGAAGATATACATATGAACCCTTTAGGGTTAGGGTTAGGGCTTGCCCCTATGCCCTATGTAGATAGTGCAATTTACACTATCTTTAACACTATGCTTACATATTTGTAAGTGACCCCCCTAAGGTATGATCTCTTCGTGTGTGAACTATTTTACCTGTGAGTATAGGGTGGAAGATAGGTTTGCACAAACTAAGTTTTGGAAATTGCTCAATGATGTGGTGTAAAAGAGTGGATTTCCGAAGCTTGAGTTTAAAGGTTTCATGGCAGATGATGCCAGTGCAAACTGGGTTGTGTATTTTGGATGTCCAAGGAACGAGGTGCTAGGTAAAGAAAGGAGATATGTTTTCCATTGCCCAAACAAAGTATGATTAGCTATACTTATAGATGCATTGGACCAACTTCTCAAGAAGACCACAAGGCACTTTGCAAAAAAGGGAGGAATGCTCCATTTATGAATACATCAGAGTATTGTAGAAATGAGATAAAAAAATATTGGCAAGAGGACATGCTTTGCAAGGTGAAATTCCAGCATTGGAAACGTGGTTGTCCTAGTGGGAAACGAGAGCGTCACATTAAAAATCTTGGTTTCTTTCCCTAGCACTAATCTTTCAGAAGTCAAGCATACAAGCATGAGGGCTAATGTTGGGTGAGGTTGGGTATAAGGGTCCAATTTGTTTGCTCGAGGCAACATAATTTGACATGTCCTAGGTCATCTTACAAATTGTTAAATATAATGCAGATCTAAAAGGCACCAGATTTGGACCAAGGGTTGCAAACATGGCAGAAAGATTTTGTGCTTGTGGTGCTAGTTCATCTTTTGGTAAAATATTGGTTGATTTCACAAATGCATCAATGGATGACATGGGTGTGAACTCTCCTAAAATGTAACAGTCGAGAGACAATAAATGTATTTTACACAAGAAATGTATAGTGGATGTAGATCCAGGAGTTATAATGGAGGAGGACAACCATAGATCTAAATATGTGACGGTCACTATAGAGAGGAGAGAGAAAACCAATGCCCATGGTCAAGGAGACAATCAGACTATAGTGGTGGAGACAAAGGTGGCAAAGATAATGTGGGAAATTTGTAGAACAAAGCCAAACAAAAAACTGACATACTTTGGCCGATTGGGTGCCTCGGGGTTTGCACTACTAAGAAACCCTACGTATCACGTGCATTCAAGGGGTATTAAAAAAACCCCTCAACTAAAAGTTTTATCCTACAATTGAATTAAAAAACCCCTCCCTTTGTTGTAACCCCGTTAAATTTTTTCTAAAAGTTGAATTAAAATACCCCTCCTTTTGAATGTACGTGGTAGTAATCTAAAATTTCTTGAGGTGAACTCCTTGAGTTGGGTTCACAGACTAGGACGTGTGGTCGATTCATTTGTGAGGGGGGTGGACACAGTCATGTTGGTATACCTGCACCTTGCTTTTGGGGGCGACGCCCATACCCACCAGTAGTTGTGTAGAGGGGTTTACTTGGTTTTGTAATAATACATATTCCTGGAATGTTGAAGTAGTGTGATAATAGGTGTGGCAAGTCCAGCACTAGGAGTGTGGCATGTGGAGGAGGGAACCGGTTTGCTATCACAAGAAGTGCACATGCTTTAGAGTAGCGGGCTTATCCTACATGTCACAGATACGACATCCTCGGGGGGCTCACTCATAAATATGTAAATCTAGCACATGGGTTCATAACAGAGAGGGTTTCTTAAACTGACTTTTTTCACTTTTTTACATACAGAAGGGTATCGTATAAAGGGGGTATTCAAAGATTGAATAGAAAAGGTGTGTATTTTATTCATGATATTTTTATAGATATGTTTTTTTACAAATAGGCCCTGAATGCAAGTGATATATAGGTTTTATACATAGTGAACCTCTCGAGACAACATCTAATCTTGATCTAGCACCAATAAGTTACCGAAAGGTACCTAGTTCATTTGTCCACAATTTTAAGGATAGCAAGATTGTTAAATGGAGGTCCAAGTTGACCAAGGAATTTTTTGAAAACATAGAGAGAGGCTGGACCTTGGAAGCAACTCGTGAGGAGATTATACTATGCAATGAATCACATATGTTTTAGGTGAGTCCAAAAGGATCTAGAAAGCTTGGTGTCAATTATTTGGTCTCAATATTTTAATTCCCATGCTATTCTGGGCTCTTGGAGGGAGGAGATGCATTTTGCTTGCATAGGATGGATGCATTGGAGTGATGGAATTTTGTCCATGTAGTAGGCCTTTGCTTGCATTTTGAATCTACGAGAGCTTCTTTCAAATGCAAAGTTGTGTCCTTTCTTATGGTATTGCACATATGCCTTCCTGCCTTTGGAGGTAGTGCATAATGCTTGAAAAGTAGGCAAATTTATCAAAATTTGAGACCTTCTTTCAAACATTTGTATCCAATCTATTACTATAATAATATATGTGCATTCTTCTATGCTTTGGTTGGAGTTTGGTTGTTTACATAGTCTTGATAATAAAGTTAACCCACATGCCATGTGCTTCTTGTGGTCAATCAAAACCCAATTAGTTTGGAACTATAAGACCTATACATTTTTTGTTGCTTCACATCTTTGAAATGAATCTAACATGTCAAGTCATCTTCTTTAGAGTCCGCTTGGTTTCTTGGTCGCTCGAAAAATCTCGCTTAGAGTTTAGGATCCATTGAGGGAAAGAGGGGAGGGGCGGGAAAAGGTTATGTGTGACGGCAGGTCTCAATCGGTCAGTTTTAATGGGACAATAAATTAGTCGATGAATGTGTCCATCATTTACCATTACAAATCGGATTTCTTTTGTGCCGACCCCAACCATTGGGGATGGTATGATCCTATGGGCAGCCCCTTTTTTGTGTGTAGCATGTGGTTTGTCAACATGTTGTGATCATGCAAGCTCACACCCCTACTTGCCTACATTTGGGGAGTACGGAAAAATGGAATGGTGACATCATGAACATGGTGGAGATCCCCGCCTCCCCTCTTTTACACACACTTTTTTTTTAGTGAAAACACACACACACAAAGCGCCCCCCCCATTGATGCCTATTGATGATAAAGTGAGGCCCCCCCCCTCTCTCTCTCTCTCTCTCTCTCTCTCTCTTCCTTGTAAATTATTCGCCACTAAATTTACAGCACATTTCAACTCGACCCGGGTTAGTACTACATTTACCGTAACACATTTCAACTCGACCCGGGTTAATGGAAGGAAAAACCGAACAACGATGCAAAAGCACATAAAAAACGCTGTAGAAACCCAGGAGATGAAAAACAATCTTTAGTGCTTGCAATCATAAGCGCCAGGGCGCTGTAGCTCAAGATTTGAGTACTCACCCAATATACAAGAGTCTAATATGCTTGATAGCAGAGAATCGTGAGGTGATTATTCGCATCCTTGGAGCACTATGAGGAAGTGCTTCTTAGCAGATTCGTAAATTATATAAAGAGGAGACTTCTTGCGAGGAATGAATTGCTGAGATATTTCTTGATGTAGCCCGGGACGTGTAATTCTGGTCAATTGTAAGTGCGTCTGATGTATCCATGATTGCTCTCTGCAGTAATCAGGGGACAAGCGAGTAGCTTTTCTGGCAAGTGTAAGGTTCTATACCTTTGACGATCAAGGAAATACTGACGTTGCATTTGGAGATGACATCCGAGTGGTGAGAAAAGATGTTGAGAGTCGAGACACTTCCGATCAATGTGATCGAGGTATTGACTGGCAGTATCCGTGCAGCAACATCTCCGGTCAAATAGGGCCCTTGCAATGGGCTCGACCCATCCACGGTTATGTCAATAAAAACGGTCCGAAACGATTGCGAGGGGATGTCGCCTACAGGAACAGCCGCGACTCCAACTTGAGAGCCATGATAATACAAGCTAGCTGTGCTACCATCTGCTACGTAGAAGGTGGCTCGATTGGGATTATACATATAGACCTGCAGACTCAACGTGAGATTGATGGAAGTGACAGCGGCGGGAGATTCTGTAGGATGGAAGGAGCGCAGCTGCATGGTAAGGACTTGGACGTCGGGATCTTTGGGCTTAAAGAGGGCAAAGAACAAGATGAGAAGAAGGATGGTGATGAAGAGAAGAAAGATGAAACAGAATACACAAACAGCCTCCTTCCGTTGCTTCCGGCGGTGGCAACTTCCCATGGGGTCCTAAGGAATGTTGCAAAAGCGGATGAGGGTGAAAGAAAAGAAGTACGTAAAGGAAGCAGAGAGGGAACTGAAGGCGAGAGGAGGTCAAGTAAGTGTAGCTGGGAGTGTGCGTTAAGGCCTGATCAAATACGAAGAAGACAACGACGACGAAGAAGGAGCAGTAGAACGGCTCCAAGCATGTTCTTGACTCGCCTGTTCACTTCACTTGACTTGACTCGCCTGCCTGTCCCTTGACCCCGCTTGTTCACTTGACTGTCCCTCTTCGCTTGACCAGTATTCACACACTTTCAAACTCTTTTCATCCGAATTTGCAGATTTATAGCCAGAATTTTGCAAGTTTACAAAATTGAGAAAATATCTTTTACAAGTGACATACGGGAATACTCATTCAAACAAACCATTTTTCTCAACACATCACAAAACAAAGTGTTGAGGGTTTCAAACTCTTTTCAAAGAATTTTAGCAAAGAATTTTGCAACTTTCCAAATTTGAGGAAATATCTTTTACAAGTGAAAATGAAAATGTTGCAAGTTTATTAAATATAGTTTGTATACACTAATTTTTTTTCGGTTTACTAAGAGACTATGGATTCATGTTGGGTTTTTGGCTAATCAGAACCGATGGCCCTCTTTCATGAGTATTGAATCAAGCTAACCCTATTAAAAGTTGCTCAAATTACCTTGATTGTTCCTAGATTCATTTAATCATAACAGGCTAAGGTTTTTTTTAATGTATGATGTGGGTTCTATTCCTTACAATTTATCAACCCTTTCCCTCTCCTCCTTCCTTTTCATTCATTGTCCTCTCTCCCATATCTTCCTTCTCTCCTTTTCTTTACTCATGTGGTCTTTCACTTTTAACCCTAACCTATTATAAGCTATTAATGAGCATTAAAGATTACATTCCTTTCATTTAGGGAGGGTGGGCCATTGGCCATTTTAGAAAGTAGTTAATGGATATTAAATGTGGCCTTTTTTTAACACTACCTCAACTACTCTTCCTTCATTAAAGCAAGGAAATAGTGATTTTAACACCTTGCTAATGTGGGCCCATGCCCTCAAATTTCTTACCATCTTAGTTAGGTTGTTAGCTATTTAAGAAAAGCTAGTCTAGTATTACTAGGTTAGTGTGCTCTTGGTGCATTAGGGCATGAGCATTAGAGAAGTTTAAGGTTCTGTCAGGTCGGGTTATGACCCATTGGTGGCTTGTCTTCCTACATTTTCCTTTTCTTTGGCTCCTTCTTTGCGGCTCATTGGTGGCATGATAGCTTAAGCCTTCTCTTCTTGGCTTTTTCCTTGCTTTGGCTCTTCTCTTGCTCTTCCTGGCTTTTTTCTTTCATTGGCTATCTTCTTGGTTCTATGGGTGTCAAGATTAGCAGACACATGACAAGATGACCACACCTACTCATGGTCTTCGTGTTTCTTTGTTTTTTTTTGGGCAAAGAAAGGAACATTCTATTAATGCTTGAAAAACTTTCATACACAACAGCAGCCCCGAAGGTGCTGAGTATGGAAAAAGCCAAGGATAAAGGCTCAAAGAAGAAAAACCAGCCTATTCCAGAAAAACCCAACTCACTGCCTAGGGAATCTCTGGTATAGGGGATAACAACCAAATGGGGGGCTATACAACCAACGAATCCTCGTGGAGTGAATATGTAGAAAACTCCTACAGGCCAAGCCTTGCAGAAACATGCATGCCTCGCGACAGTCATCGTAGAGGTCGAGGTCCCCCACTCCCAGGTGAAGCATATGGTGTAGATGATATCTTGCTAGATGGCGACCAAGGTAGCCAAGGGTGGAACCAGATGCTCACCCATCACCAGACTACAATGAGCAAACTCTCAGCCATTGGGATCCTTGGTCCTGCTCCTTGAGCCTCTTGTTGGAGGTGAGATCTCATCGCAACGCACGCTCATGGCCCTGAAGAGCCCTCCTCCATCTAAGGGTGTGAGACTACGACTCTGAACTACTCCTCTGAATCACATCTGCCACACATGAAGCCCAGCCCTCGCAAGATGCTATCGCTATCTTTGCCAAATTTATATCATAACTTACCGAACCTCCTCATCCTACAAGAGATTCTCTAAAGTGTGGACCCCCTTTTGGGGAAGACCACCCCGACAGGGTTGCTCTAGGTAGAGTACTGTTGCAGAGAGTGGTCTAACATCATGGTGCCCGCTAGAATCCCTATAGAGCCACCTCTGTGGAATGCCTAGTCCCCAATGTAGAAGCGATCCATCCTCTCATGTAGTCCATCATGTCTCCTCAGGATGAATGAGAAGAGGAGGCTTCCAGGTATCCTGTTGAACTCTGGCTCTTACCACGTGTCTCTTCCACACTGATAGTGAAGATGAGCTTCTCCCACGTGCTCCGCTCTACTGCTGGCATCTCAGACAAGGAGGCACCACACTCCTTGTCCCCCCCAAACTCCAGATTGTTGAAGTCTCCTCCAATGATCTAGGAGTTAACATTTGGTACTGGACACTCTGTCAGCCACCTCCAAAAGGTCGGGCCTGTGATGTCTACATGTTGGGGCATACACATTCAAGATCCCAATCTCCATTTTGACTCCCATCCAAACTGCCCTCCCTAGGTAAGCTCACCCTGATCAGACCTCTAGGGCCACCACTTGGGAGATCAAGATGTAGACCCCTCTACTCCGCCGTCCTATGGCAGGAGATGACACCTCCATACCTCTCTTCTTGGGAAGAAGGTGGTGTCACCGTTTGATGTATGATGATGAGAACATGTGTTCTATATCAAAAGGAAGTCTAGTGCTCACCCAATCACTGCCCTCTGCCACTCCTACTGAAGGATCAGATATTGTGGCTGACTATGTACATGGTCGTGGAGCCCGTGAATGTTCCAACTCACTATGGTCCAACTCATGAGGATGTGGAAGCAAGAAACAAGGCTCGCCTATGGGTCACTGCCTGTTCCAAAAAAACTACCTTTAGTGACTTTGAGGGGGTTTGGAGGGCAAGTAGTCTGTGTCTGTGTGACGCCATACCAAGGTGGACATTGGGCCTATGCCAATCTTCCATGCCCACTACAACATGAATGAAATGTCCACTCTGAGCATCTCATCATACTTCTGGAGTGTCCAGTAGTGTGCCCGATCAATCCGTGCCTCAGGAGGTAATCTGATAAAGCCCTACTGTCAAAACATAACTCGGCTTCTCCCATGTGAAGCTCAACTAGAAGCTCACTTCAGCACCATGAGTGTGCCAAAGATCTAGTCCCAGTGGACCCATCCAATCTTCCATCATGCATGAAATCTTATCCCCCATCATAGCATCAAATACCCCTAGGGTCCATTTCTCCAACCTTGTGAAGGCAAATTGGAATCTCCAAACTGGATGTGTCTAGGAGCCACTACACTGATCCAACCCCCTTTTCGGGGCTGCAAGATCATGAGCATAACCTCCAGTGATAGAGTGTAAGAGTCAGGCGAGAGGAGGGGGGAAGCAAGAGATGGGGAGACGGGGGAGGGTGTGGAGTAGGAGAGGGGTCCGGGGAGGGGGTGGGAGGGAATAGAAGTAGTCACAAGCTTGCCCTACTGAATAGGCACACCTTGTTACAAGACCATAAAGGGCTCTCTTGGATTCTCCACCCAACCTCAATTCCAGAGTTTTCCTTGCAGCCTACGTGCATGAACTCTTACCCTAGGTTCCTTCTCTTTTCATGGAGCTTCCCTCTAGAATCTCCCCTGAACCCAGTGCTTGCCACTTGCAGCCCAATTGAGTGCCACATGGCCATAATGGACCTTAGAACCTTACTGTCCTTTAGGCCTTAATATTGCACTCCCTATTGATGCAAGCACTATCGAGCCCTTTGGTTTCCCGCTTCACCCCATAACCACACCAGATAATGCCGGGATTATGGTAACATAACATTCCCTTCCCTTTAAGAATGGTTTATGTCCTCGAAAACAAAATTGGGAAACATCCTCTAGAGACTGCTTACACTTTCCCAAGTTGAACTCTCTTCAGATCTATCTTTCCACTTAACCAGACATTCTTGCCATATGGTGTGTCGCGTTCTTTTTTCTTGTCTATCTAAAATTCTTTCTGGTTCATGTGGTAAAGATGCAGGTTCAATGAGTTTAACTAGGACTTCATTTCCAATAAGATTATCATCATCTCCTAATTTTCTTTTTAGTCTACTAACATGAAAAACTGGATGTACTCTACATCCCTCAGGTAAGGCTAATTTGTAAGCAAGTTCTTCGATCCTCTTAAGTATTGTGAATGGTCCACAATACCTAGGAGACAACTTTGGACATTTACCTGTCTTTAGAGATTCTAAAGATTCAGGCACCTTAAGGTAGACTTTCTCATTTACTTCAAACTCCAACTTTCTATGATGGGGGTTTGCATAACTTCGTGCTCTATCTTGAGCTCTTCTTATGCTATCTTTAGCTAACTTAAGCATTTGATTCATATCTTCAAGAAAGTCTTTGGCCGCTTGAGCCTTCTCTTTTTTGAGTCCCACTGTCATTGGGGCTCTTGGTTGAAATCCATACATCATCATGAATGGACTAAAACCTGTAGCTGAATGTTTGGCACTGTTTTATGCAAATTTTAATATGGGCAAATACTGTTCCCAATTAGTTTGTCATTTACTTACATATGCTCGAAGCATATCCTCAATGATCTGATTGACCCTTTCAATTTGACCATCACTTTGTGGATGATCCGCAGTGCTCATATTCAATGAAGTTTCTAACTGCTTAAACACAGCCCTTCAAAAATGGCTGTTATATTTGCTATCCCGGTCACTAACAATATCGGCTGGTAGCCCATACAGTCTATATATATGCTCCACAAAAAGCCTAGCTAATTCTAGGGTTTTAGCATCTTCACTGACAGGAATAAAATGAGCAATCTAGATGATCCTTGACTCAATATACAATTTGTGACCACACTAAGAGAACTTGAGCTATTGATGGTTCTTGTGTATGGTCATTTGGTTGTAGCACCAAGCTCTATTTTGTTTGTGGCTTCTAGAGTATTTGAACTCCTTACAAGACGTATTGAAAGTTAAAATATTATTTTCTACAATTAGGAAAAACTTGTTATATTGGGCTTTGAGAATTTTATTACACCAGTGTATGATCCTTGGTTTAGATGCTTGTGCTCTATTTGCACATTTTGAAGTCTATGATCTGGGGTTATATGTAATAATCTTGACTTTGATTATTTATCTCTAACCAGGGTTACAATGTAACCATTGTGATTTTCGGAGATAATCTACCATATAGTCCTCCTTGAAGTTGCCAACACCGTATCTTCATGCCTTAGATTTATCAATGCAAGACTGATAGAGAGGCTCTAGAGAGGTATGCCGACTCACCTGGCACCATCACAACACAATGAAAGTTGGAACATTTCATTCATGATGTGGATGCCAGGCTTCAATGCCGACAAATACTTGTTATCCGTGTCACTCTATCTAGATTTGCATTAAACAAATCTTGGAATTCTCAAATTTTAAGAGCAATCAAAAGTTGGCATTCAGAAATAAGCAGTGTTAACCTCAAATTTTTTTAAAAGGATGAAATGAGTCTCAAGTCTAATGAAAGTAATGGGGTAGTACTTGCATTACAAGTCCACAATTAATTACCCACATTGAGTTGTGCCCCCTCTGTGTCCTAAGTAATTCCACAATGAAATCCATGGAGATGCTTTCCCATTTGCTAGATGGAATCTCCAATGGGTGTAGGAGACCTCCTACCTTAAGGCGTTCAGCCTTATTAACCTGGCATTTTTGGCACTTCAATACATAATCTTGGACGTCCTTACCTATTTCAAGCCAAAAGAATTGTCTTTTTAGAAGCACATATGTGATTTGAATTCCCGGGTGTCCAGCACTTGGACTATCATGACATTCAAAAAGGATTTGGCACATGTCATTATCATCTGGGATAATTCCCGGCTGTCCAGTACTTGGACTATCATGACATTCAAAAAGGATTTGGCACCTAATGTCATTATCATCCGGGACACACACTCTACCCTTGTAGAGCAGGTAGCCATCTTCAATAGTATATTTTTTCCACTTGAGTCCTTTATCACCAACCTGTGGTGTGTCGCCATTTCCATGCCACTCCTCAGTGAAAGCCTCTTAATTAGTTAGATCCCCATTTTTGATTGCTTTCCATATTTCAGAGAAGTGAGGATCAAACTCACACTTCCCCTTTAAGGACTCTAGGAAATCATTTTGGAATTGAGTAAAACTCAATTCATTAACAATTGGCATTCGGCTAAGAGAGTCTGCTACCACATTAAACTTCCCTTTCCTATATGTCAACTGTATATCAAACTCTTGCATTAACTCAACCCATCTAGCTTTTCTACCTTTAAGCTCTGGTTGATTTCTGGCTGATTACAAATCCACTTTATGCTCTCTTGATCAAAGATGATCTCAAATTTTGCACCATATAAATAGTGCCTCCACTTTTTTAAAGCATAAACTATAGCATATAGTTCCTTCTCATATGCTGAGTAATTCCGTTGGGCATGATCTAACTTTTTGCTTTCAAAAGCCACTGGTCGACCTTTTTGTATAAGTACCGCTCCAACAGCAAAATCACTAGCATCTGTCTCAACCACAAATGATTCATTGGGATCCACTACTTTTAAGACAGGAGTTGTTGCTATAGCTACCTTTAATTTTTCAAAACTTCTCTTTTGAGGTTCATCCCATATGAAGGTGCTTCCCTTCCCCTTAAGCTGGTCCGTCATCAGAACAACAATCCTAGCGTAATCTTGGATGAATCTCCTATAGAATCCTGACAAACCTAAGAATATCTGTAATTCTTCTAGATTTGTAGGATGTGGCCATTCCAATATGGCCCTTACTTTGTCAGGATCCATATGTACCCCTTCTTGGGATATTATATGTCCCAAGTATTTCACTTCTTTTGCAAAGAATTCACATTTGGATTCTTTAGCAAATAGTGAATTATCCCTAAGCAGCTGGAACACTTTCCGCAAATGTTCCAAATGCTTTTTCTTGGTTTTACTATAAATAAAGATATCGTCTAAAATTACTACAGCAAATTTTCCTAGATATGGCCTTAAGACACTATTCATAAGTGTCATGAAAGTCACTGGAGCATTTGTTAATCCAAATGGCATTGCTTTAAATTGATAATGCCCATACCTAGTACGAAATGATGTCTTAGGGACATCCTCTTCCCTAATTCATACTTGGTGATATCCTCATCTTAAATAAATTTTAGTAAAGTATTTTGCCCCTTGCAATTGATCAAAGAGCTCATCAATGCAAGGCATAGGATACTTATTTAGTGCTCGGTAATCTATGCATAAATGCATAGTACCATCCTTTTTCTTTACCAGTAAAATTGGTGCAGACCAAGGTGAGCTACTTGTTTGGATTTGGCCCTTCCTAAGATATAAACTATCTTTTAGCCTCACATTCCTCTGTTTGACTAAGCCTATATGGGGGTTTACAAATAGGGGTAGATCCAAAAATTAAATCTATTTTATGATCTACTTCTCTCTCTGGAGGTAAACCATCAAGTAAATCAAACGGAAAAACATCTTTAAAGTCAAACATTAAATCATTGAAAGGAGATTTATACTTTTTAACATTATCAAAAAAAACATTACTTCTTTTTGATGCAGAAGACATAAAATCACTAATAAAAGTAAGTTCACAAAAATATACCTCGCATTCTTCTTGGTGTAGTAGTCGTTCCAATTCCATCGAACAAATAAGAGGAGAGTTAGGAACATCATGTTCTCCTTGAATCTGGAAGACTCTACCCTCTTTTTTAAACATAATGGAGTTATTAAGATAATGTAAGAAAACAATACAACGTCTGTGCTCAACAGATAATAGGATCTATGCAAGAGAGAAAAGAAGATAGTATGGAGAATCAAAAATTTGATTACTGTAGAACTGATACAATAGATGGCGCTACCTCCTAGCCGTGCGCTCCTGTGAGAGAAGCTTCGATGGTGATCTGGAAACAGTAGAGGACGGAGGCTGGATGCTAAGGAATCAGGGTTGTTGTAGCCATTGATGAATATGGGCTTCACGGGCTTGCTCTTATATAGCCACCACTCGTAGTCGGCTAGACTCAATTGGGAGACTGACCCAGTCCGCCCAAACCAGCCGACTGGAGGTCGGTCCCGAAATAAGCCACCGACCACACGATAGAATCGTGTTGCAGAATAGAGCAACTAACCTATGATCTCCATTCTACCCACAGCCATCTGAGATCATCTGGGGCTCCAAACGGGCCCTGTAGCCCAAGAGTGGGCTACCCCGGGAAATGCTCCATCTACCCTCAGTGCGGTTAGTCATGGGATGCCTTCCCACACTTGCATGTAGCCTAGTTGGCAGTGTGCCAACTCTATCTAAAGCTGTCCCCAGCCATCAGGCCACACATGGCCCCCATCTGGTGTCCAAACCAGGACCTATTGGATAACCGAGCTACTCAAATGCCTTCTCCTCATATGGGGGCTTACAAGTAGAGTTAGTTGGTTCCCGTGTAGTTACACGAGAGTGGAGCATTGATATCTAACACCCCCCCTCAATGTCCACCCGCAAGTGAACTTAATTTTTCGGTCCAATGCCAAGTCGATGAAGATGCCTCTCTAGCAAGTCTCTTCCAAGAGCCTTCATGAAGATGTTCGCAGCATTTTTTGTAGTCGGACAGTACACCGAGTCGACCTCTCCATCCATGATGAGCTCGCGTACAAAGTGATATTGAATCTCAATGTGTTTTTTGCGAGCGTGGAACACAGGGTTCTTTGCAATCGCCATGCAACTCTGATTGTCACATGATAACTATGTAGGCTTGTTCTGCATTGCACCCATGTCCCCTAAAATCCTCCTCAACCACACTGCCTCGCAAGAAGCAAAGCATGCTGATTTGTACTCAGCCTCAGTAGAAGAAAGAGAAACTGTTGGATGCTTCTTGCTGACCCATGACACAGCTCCAGATCCAAGTGAGAAATAATAACGTGTTACTGATCTCCTGTTGTCCACGTCTCCTGCCCAATCCGAGTCACAGAATCCAGTCAAGATGTTGCCCTTGGTATAGGTGATGCCATAATCAAGTGTGCCTTTGATGTATTTTAGCACCCGCATCCCTGCCCTCCAATGGTTCTCCTAGGGCTTATTGGAAAACCTGCTTAGTACACTAGTCGCAAAGCTGATGTCTGGCCGCGTGTTGCACAAGTAAATCAAACTGCCCATAAGCCTTCTATACTTCGCTTCATCCACCAGTGGTGATGAATCCTCGTTTGAGAGCTTCACATCAACCTCCATAGGGGTGCCAACTGTCTTGCACTCAACCATGCCAAATGCCTTCAGTATCTCTCCAGCATACTTTAGCTATGAGATGAAGATTTGTTTTGGCTCTTGCCAAACTTCAATCCCCAAACATAAATGCATCGGTCTGAGGTCTGTCATTTCAAACTCTCTTCCTAGCAAATGCTTTGTCTGTGAGATCTTCTCTTCATGGTTCCCTGTTATGACAAGGTCGTCCACATAAAGGACCACGATCATACACTTGCCTCCTTCTCTGTAATTATACAAATTTGCATCAGATGGGCTCCTCCTGAACCCGTTTTGCAGAAAGTAGGCATCAATCCACTGGTACCATGCTCATGGGGCCTGTTTTAGCCCGTAAAGTGCCTTCTTTAGTTTACAGACTTTACCTTCTGAACCGGGGATCAGAAAACCTGGTGGTTGTTCCATGTATACCTCCTCCTTGAGATCTCCATTCAGAAAGGTGAATTTTACATCCATTTGAAACACGGGCCAATTTTTTGTGCTGCTAAAGCCAAAACATTGTGAATTATGTTAGTCTAGTCGTGGGAGCAAAAGTATCCTGATAATCAAAACCATGTACCTGTGCGAATTCTTTTGCCACGAGCCGAGCCTTGTATTTATCCAATGTGCCGTCGGACTTGTACTTGGTCTTGTACACCCACTTGGTTTCGATTACCTTGCGTTTTGGTGTTCGATCCACAAGGTCCCAAGTGTTGTTCTTCATTATGGAGCCATACTCCGACTGCATAGCCTCCATCCACCTATCATCACCCTATGCCTCTTCAAGACACTTGGGTTCTTCAGCACGGATCACCTCTGTCATCAAAGCATATTTGACCAAGTGTTCTTGCACCCTTCTTTGCTCCTCTAATGTCTTGGACCGGCGGTGTTCGGATGGTTCCTCCTTAATGGCTGGAGGTTCTCTGCCGTCCAAAAGCTGCTTTACCCACTTCGGGAATGGCCGTTGCTGTTGTGGTTCCACAGGCTCTTCTTCCTCTTCTTTATCTTGAATCCTCCCAAGCACCATTGGGGGAGTTTGGTCTACTATTGGTGGTTGTATTGGATGGATGTCCTGGTCCTGGTTGTCTGGGAAGGAAGCATCCTCCTCCAATTGATGCGGCTGTTCTGAGAAGACCACATCGCGACTTACTATTACCTCCTTGGTAACAGGGTTATAGAGATGGTAACCCTTCGCCTCTTCACTGTAGCCCAAGAAAATACACTTCCAGCTCATCGGTTCCCATTTGGTCCTGTTAGCATCAGGGACATGCACAAAACAGTCACATCCAAAAACTCTGAAATGTGCAGTTAAAGGTTTCTTACTAGAAAAGGCCTGCAGTGGAGTCATCCCATTCACAGCCTTTGTGTAGCTATGATTCAGAATGTAAACTATCGTGTTACATGCTTCAGCCCAGAAAGTCTTTGGCAAATATTTCCCTTTCATCATACTCATGCCCATTTCACAGATGACACGCATCTTGCGCTCTGCTACTCCATTTTGCTGTGATGTATGTGGCAGGGGTTTCTGCCTCTTGATCCCGTGACTTTTGCAGTAACTTTCGAATTTAGTTGATGTGAACTCTCCACCTCTGTATGATCTCAACTTCTTCACCTTCCTCCTCGTTTCTTTCTTGACCATTACATGCCATTCTTTGAACTTACTAAAAGCCTCATCTTTAGTCTTTAGGAAGTATATCCATATCCTTCTACTGTAGTCATCGATCAGCGTCATGAAGTAGTAGGAACCACCCAAAGCTTCCATCTTCATCTTTCCACAGGGGTCTGTGTGAACGAGCTCTAGAGGAGCCTTTGCCCTACTGGCCTCTTTAGGAAAGGGCTGCCGATGCTGCTTGCCCATGATGCAAGCTTCACATACATCGGGCAGATCTGTAATTTCTGGGAGGTCTGCAATCATTTCACTTTTATGCATCTTCTTTAAAGAACTAAGGTTAGATGACCAAACATCTCATGCCACAACTTAGTGTTCTTCACATCGGCTCGAGAACTAAAAGCTGAGAGTTCGTAAATGTTGTTGCGTCGTGTACCTTTACCAATGACCTTCCCTTGAAGATCCAAAATCTGTGCACCATTCTTATCGAATTGAACTTTGAGGTCCTGATCCGTGATCGCAGAAATGGACAACAAGTTCCTCTTGATATCTCGCACATAAAGAACATCGGACAACTTTTTTACAACTCCATCTGACTTGAGAGCAATCGTACCTTTTCCTTTTGCTGGACATTTTGCATCATTGCCAACTGCCATCAGGATGTCATTCCCTACCGGATGTAGAGAGGTATACCAATCCTTCCGATTGGTCATGTGGCACGATGCACCACTATCAATAATCCAAGGTTCATCCGCAGGTACATGAACTGACTCCGTGCAAATCTCCTCAATTGCTACGAACAGCTCTACTGGTACTGTCTGCGCGATGTTGTTGGAATCTTTCTTTACTCTGTTCTTCTCATCTGTAATCTTCTTCTGGCAATCATTCTGCTTGTGCCCTGCCTTGTTGCAATAGAAGCACTTAATCTTCTTCTTTCTCTTTTTATCATAAGAAGAAGATGGGTTACCAGAGTCCTTACCCTTACCTTTCTTTGATCCAGCATAAAAAGCCGAATCTTCTCTAGTCCTCGTCTTTTGACGCATCTCCTCCTCCAGAAGCATTGCGTTGAAATCCTCAAAGTTGAGGGGCGGATTTCTGTTCTACGTATTCAACGCTGTAACAAGACCGTCGTACTTTGGTGGGGGAATTCGTATGCACCTTCAAGCTAGATTCTCGCTGGTGATAGTGATGCCAATTGTGGTCATTTGATCGCGCAGATTCTTCACCCTGGTGATGAACTTCTCTGCCGTTTTAGACTCAAATAGTTTCTCATTTGCGAGTTGAGTCTCCAGATTCTGAATCTGCATCTGATTCGTGGTCTGGTACTGATTTTTCAAGACCGTCCATGCCTCCTCCGCTGTGGTGACATGTTGAATTAACGCCATGATAGAATCACTTACACTGCAGAAAATAGAACACAGCGCATCTGCATTTCTTCTTTTCCAATCTCATCCGCAATTGGTACTATCTATTGTGCTACATTGGCTGGATTCGATCTCGCAACCGGCTTCAGGTCCACCCCAGTAGCAGTATCCCAAAGCTCATATGCACTTAGGATGGTCTTCATCTTGAACTTCCAGAGTGGATAGTTAGTGCCGTCCAACTTTTCGCTTTTGCCGAACGGTGGGATTCGCAGTCTTGCAGGCTGGGCCATCTCTCACAATCTGCTCGCAAACAGAAATACATTACCAAATCTTCTTGCTAGAGTCCAAGCTCTGATACCATGTAAGAAAACAATACAACGTCTGTGCTCAACAGACAGATAACAGGATCTCATATGCAAGAGAGAAAAGCAGATAGTATGGAGAATCAAAAATTTGATTATTGTAGAGCTGATACAATAGATGGGGCTGCCTCCCAGCCGTGCGCTCCTGTGAGAGAAGCTTCAATGGTGATCTGGAAATAGTAGAGGATGGAGGCTGGATGCTAAGGAATCAGGGTTGCTGTACCCAGTGATGAATATGGGCTTCACACACTTGCTCTTATATAGCCACTAGTCGGAGTCGGTTAGACTCAATTGGGAGACCGACCCAGTCTGCCCAAACTGGCCGACTAGAGGTCGGTCCCAAAATAAGCCACCGACCACACGATAGAACCATGGCGTCCAGCCATCAGGCCACACATGGCCCCCATTTGGTGTCCAAACCAGGACCTATCGGATAACCCAGCTACTCAAATGCCTTCTCCTCATATGGGGGGCTTACAAGTAGAGTTAGCTGGCTCCCGCATAGTTACATAAGAGTGGAGCATTGATATCTAACAGATAACTCCTCTATAAGCTATGCCCAAGACTATACAGCCATTCCCGACTAAGCACTACATCTATTCGGTCGAGATGCATGATTTGTAAATCCAAGGCATCCTAATAACCTTGAATATCCACCTATACACCATGTATCATGGTGTCCCATACTTTTTTATCACTGCCCTTTGCCAAAGAGACCACATATTTATGGGCACTGGGATTCTCAAGCAATTTTAATTTCTTAACTAATGAGTAGTTTAAGAAATTATGTGTTGCACTATCATCGACCATCACTCTTACTCTTTGCCCCTTGATTTTTCCATGCATCCTCATTAAATCATGAGGACCAAAGGTGGGTTGCCACATTGCTGATGGTAGACAACACATGTGGGTGCTATCCTCATGATAGACCTCTACCTCAATGTACTTTTCAGTACCATTAAGCAGCAACACTTGCACCACATGCACTTGTCTTTGTGGAGGTCTATTTGGGGCTTTAGCTCCCACTGGTTTATTTTTAGGGTAGTTCCAAGCAGCATGGTCTTTGCCCAGACATTTGAAGCAAATATTTTCTTGCCTGGTCTTTTCATAATCCTCTTTCTTCAAGAGAGGATAATTTTGTGTTTGAGGTTTCTTAGGTGGTGCTTGAGGAACCTCCTTCTTAAAGTGCCCCATCCTTTTCAAATTGGGAAATTTATTGAACTTTGGAACAAAACCTGTTTGCTCTGAAGTTCCAACTTTGAATTTCCTCGTCGTATCATCATATTTATGGGCATACTTAATGGCTTCCTCAAAGGTTTTAGGAGAATTTCTTTTCACCTCAACCTTATAAGTGTCTTAAAGACCTCTCACAAAACCCCTTATCTCTTGGAATTCATCAATTCCCTTTAGCTTAAGGATTCCCTCCCTATAGCTTGCTATGTATTAGACTAGAGTGTTTTTACCCATAGTGCAATTATTATCCCAAGCCTCCCATGCTCTTTCTAATTCATTTTCTAGTAAAAACTCTTCTAGGAAGGCTTGTTCAAACTCAGTCCAATATCTAGGAATTCTATTAGTCTCCCTGAGGCTCATCCACCATTTATAGGCTTTATTTCCAAGGGAAAGACTTGCTTCCACGACTTGATTTTCAAGAGGTGTATTCCTGAGTCGGTGGAAGTCTTGCCACTTTTGCAAGAACGTATTAATCGAATCTTTATAATTATGCTCCTTTTCTTCCCCATTGAAAATTGGTAGCTTTAAGTCCTTAAGGATGTTCGAGGTTTCTCTAAGTCAAGAGGTGGATCTCTCAACTTGATTAGGAGGAATCGGTGTTTTTTCAGTAATAGATACCGATTGAGAATCAGCTATCTTAGTTATAGCTTTAGCTAGGGTTTTCAATGTATCACTGATAACCCCTAGCTGTGTTTCTATATTTTGTGTTCGAGTTTCAAGTTTAGTGAATTCCATAATCACCGTAATCAATATCCTCCATTTCCACATTATCCTCTTGAGTTTCAGTTTGTACCTCCTCATGTGTTTCCTCTCCAACTATTGCTTTTCCTTTTCTAGCCCTTTCCTTAGCCTCCCTAATCATACCATCCCTTTCTGGAGTGGTCATTATAAAGACATATATTTTCTAGAAATTATAAAGCAAAATGCTTTATGTCAGAGAGAAAAAAATGTGGTGCCCACTTCCTTGATATTTGTTCGATGGTCTTGAATTCGTCTTCACGCTTTCTTCGATCCGCTACTTCTCACTTTCTTTTAATTCACAATCCTTTTGATACCGCTTCTTTCGTTTCCCTCGATCTCGAACTTCAAAATCCCACTTTCTTCTTTTGATTATGACAAGGTTCATGAGATTGGAGAAAGGGGTGAAGAGGACCTTAGGGTGGCTTTTCTTCAAGGTTATAAACCTTTGTATGACGTGGCTTTTCTTAAAGTCTCTAAACCAAATCTATAGCTCTAAAATGATCGCGGCTCTACAGACGAAGATTGCGCTATCTTCCGGCAGTCAGAATCCTGTGGTCTCCTCGCTTATTTTCCATGCCATCTCCATGCAGCCATACTTCACTGTGCATGTATGAAGTAACTCCCTTGGTTGTGGCGTTGTTAGAGAACAAAGGATATGCTTCACGAAGCATGCGGCCACCCAATAAAGCTGTCTGAACTCCAGCGCCGTGCAAACTTCGAAGGCGAGCTTTACAAAGGGTTTAGAGTGCCTCCCCCCAGAACAACTGTGCTGGCACCACTATGATTTCTTCATCAATTCGCGAGTTACAGCAACTCCGATTCCGGTGTGCAGAACTCATTTGAGCAAGCCTCTGACCTTGGAAGTTGGAGCCCGGATCTCCGTTTTATTCAAGCACTGCGTGGCCGCACGTACAACACTACAAGATCGAAGATACTCCCGAGACCCGAGTCCATCATCCCAAACTGCTATTGCGCTATTTCAATAGGACTGCTACTGCGCTATTTCAATAGGACTGCTACTGCGCTATTTCAATAGGATTGCTGCTGCGCTATTCTCTGTTGCTGTAAGCTGGAGTTTTTAGTAGACTTGGTCAGCCTTCATAATTTCCTCAAAGACCTTCATGACTCACGACCAGGGACAAAAATTCAGCTACTCCCCTACTTGTAAGTTGAAAAATAAATTGATACACCAATTTTTCTCATGAAAAACAAAATAGAATATCCATTTTTCATTTGACAATAAAAATTATTTCATGAAAAATCCACATAAATAAATCTTTCATTGAAGAAATGTTTAGAAAAAGCACTAGCAAATAATATAGAAGTGATATATAGAAAAAGCACTAAACAAATAATATAGAAGTAAAATTGTTCACATCTTTATTTTTCTACTCTTTCCTTGCTCATTTTCCCATATATCCAAAACTCTAGACCAAGATACATTGGAAGGATCGACTTGGTTTGAAACAAGCATCATATGAGCATCTAATGTTTCCAACACTAGATTACTTCTATCTATAGTTTTGATTTTATTTTGTCTTGAAAAGCCTCTTTCACACTCTGCTGTACTTGCTAGAATAACCCATATGGCTTGCCATAGTCGCATCAACTCTGGAAACTGCAAAAACCATTCATCCCCCCCACTGGACACACAAAATTCCCATGCTTTTGGCATCCGTTTATCAGACCCTGCTGCATATAGCTGCTCCACAAAGTCCTCTCGCTCACTAAGGCACAACTCTTTCTTTGCAACTGGGTGGTAACCGCTGCAGAATTTTTCAAGTAGCTTTCCAAGCCATTCTTGAGTCTTTGATTCTCTATCATCCACATCCTCTGGATAACTTCTGGGCTCAAAGAACTTAACAGCATTAAAAGTACCCAAATCTGTAAATCTGCTATTCAATGCATCAATTACAGCCTGTACAAATGTTCTCCCCAACAATATACTATCATCTATGCTTCCTGTATTATTATCATCATGTTGAGAAGGCACACTATGCTGCAATAGGATACCATCTTCTTGCTGCTGCTCTCCTTGAGTAGAGGTTGAGGCATTCTCTTGCTTTCTAGGGATTGGAACAAACCTTAAATTAAAAATTCTAATTGCATCATTTTTTGTATATTTCAAACCACCTGTAATTGCCATTTTCAAAAAAGGAGCTACATATGTACTCCCCTTTCTAAAAGGCTTGTTATGGCATAAAAACATCTTCTTCAAAGTATTAATGGTGTTGTCCAGCTTGCGTCCTATTTCTGTAAGATCAACTACTTCATGTTGAAGGTTCTTACTCAGGATGTTCAATAATTCCAGTACATCTGCAAGAAGGTTAATAAGAAATTGCACTTGGAATATAGTGGCTGTCTGATAGCCTTTTAAATTATGAACTTTCCAAATTTCCAGAATTGCAGGCATAAGCTCAACAAGCCTCTTCATCACTTGACCTCTAGATAACCATCTAACATCGTGGTATCGAAGTGCTTTTAACTCAACAATCTCAAAGGCATCCAACAACTCTTTGAATTCATTGTGACGCTTAGTTGACTTGCCTAACCATGTGTAAACACTTGCAGCCAGCTTATCAACCACATCCATTTGCCAAAAGCATTTGCTTGCATCCTTTATAGCTAAAGCTTCCCGATGAGCTATACAATGTGTGGCCAACAGCCTAGGAAGAATACTTTGAAAGCGTGTAACAACTCCTATATTCAATCCTGTCATCACACTAGCACCATCGGTAGCAATAGAAACCATTCTCTTTATGTCAAGCTTCACTTCCTCCAAGAACTTCATCATTGCTTGAAATACAGATTCAGCATCACCATCGGACAGAAACACCAAGCGTGTAAACTTTGTGACCTACTTATTCTCCTTTAAATATGTGATATAAATGATCAAGTGCTTCTCTAATGTGCGATCTATACTTTCATCAACCATGACAAAAAAGAAAGAACTAGACAGCATTTCTGCACTTAATAGTTCTCGAAAGTAATTCCGAAGTGCCATAAGAAATTCTCTAGCTGAGACTGGATTTACATAAGAAGCATATTCATCCATTAATGAAATATTTAGCATTTCCATGTAACGATTAAAGTGGACTAGATGTGGATACTTCTCCAATGGAATATTGAAACAAGAGCAGAAATAAACACACTTCATGAGACATATAATTTGCTCCCTTGCTTTATCATGCAATGCATCAAATCGTTCCCTTATTGGACTTCTTTCTCGATCTTTCCAATCTCAAAAGCGTATCTCTGCATTTTGATGCTGCTCTGATTTAGAATGTGCCTTTAATGCACTTAACTGCAGTGATTGTGCTCCTTCCTTAGCATACACATTCTCTTTTGTAAACTTTGTACAATATTCACACTTCACTAATACCTTCTCCCCTACTTGCACCTTGTATGCCCAAGGGTATTGCAAGCGCCATTGACTTCGATACCTCCTAACTATCATCCCCTCTCTCTGTTGTGTTACATCATTGTGTCCCTCAAATTCTTGCATCTCATCCATACTGTCATCATGATCCTCATCTCCAAACAAATCTGCATACAACTCCCTATGTTTTTGCGACTGCTCACCATGGGTCTCATCACCTACTTTATTGAAAAAAGATAATAAATCACGCCCCTTTCCTTTCTTATTAACACTTCTAGCACTGCTTGAACCTTCCATAACAATAAATTTGAAAGCAACCAACACCTATAGAGAAAAATATAAAACTGCATCAAAACACACTGTTTCGACTCCACAAAAGAGAAACAAGTAATTGCATTAAGATTTCATAGCTTCACTCACCTTCTACATGTACACGATCTTGCCAGATTTGTTGAATGAGACTTGACAGATGTAATCGAAGACCTCCTCTCAGCTGCTCGCATGATCGTAATAGATGCTGTTCTGATACTTAACATAATCAAAGGTAGAACCACTAAGAAAACCTTGAATCCATTCTTCTTTCGGTGAGTAATGAAATCAGTTCTCTTCCTATCATTGAGGGACCAATCGATTTACACATAGCCAACTAATATGTTTCTCTGGTATTTTGTGAAACAATTGTCCTTAGATCTTATGCTACCCACTTTTACATTAATCTATTGCCCAGTCTCGTTAAAGCTTCTTTTTCAAAGCCAACAACAAAACCTTAATGAAGTCTGTGAAGCAGACTGTTCACTAAGCCCGGTAAAGTTCCCAGCTTTTGCTGTCTATGATTCCTGATTGCTCAAAGGATCTGAATCGGGATTCGGGACTGCATGACATCCCATATGATTGCAAGTGTTGTACACTTTGCCATTGATTTTGATATTTGCATCTGGACGGTTCATTTAATTTGAGCGATCTTAAGTGGAGTAGCATACCTCCCACCATTCCAGGGACTGCAGCTACTGTCTCCAACATCATCGCTCGACACCCATACCGTTTCTGCATCCAAGATTCGACTGACTCACATACTGAAAAAGAGATCTTCAACAGCCCTGCAGCAGTAGAAAGGACATCTAGAAAAGCAAACAGGGATGGGCAGCTGGCTGAGCTTCCGCTACAAAGGGAGGAGGAGTAGGAAGAAAGAGAGGCGGATTAAGGGAAAAAGATGCAGGAGAGGAGTCACGTAACCCCTGCGTTACCTTCTCGCTCCTGCAGACCAAGATGGTGCTCGGAGATGTTTCCGATAAAAGTCGATATGCACCTTCTGGCATGCAGGGCACAGGATCCTCTCATGCTTTCCAACAGTCATCTCCAGCGGCAACATTATAATATATATCATACCTTCCGTCAATGGACGAAAGGACAAAAGGCAAGCCACGGACGTCAATCTCACAGTTCCGTCCATCCGATTATCAACAGATTCAAGGTTCCAAACAGAAAAACAGTACTCATACGTGTAGTATTTTAGTCAAACAAAACAAAGGCGGCATGCCCGGGCAACCCTCGATCATCGATGAGAGTGAAATACCAAAAACGGCAAAGCGTAACACACCTAGACTTTGAATCCCCTTCCTCAACCACTGCCGGGCTACCCTCCATATCTTTTGCCATCGCAATGCCAAGAGCTCCCGAGGCACCCTATGGGCACAAGGGCGATTGTGGTCGTTGTACCTCCACTGATGGAGGATCAACTGGCCGAGACATGGCTCCTGCTGCTACTGGGGGGGAAGGGTCTCCAACCAAGGGCCCCTTCAGCTGCTCCTCTACAGGTTCCTCTTGACCTTCTCTCTCTCTCTCTCTCTCTCTCTCTCTCTCCCCCCCCCTCTGTCTAGCCTGTTGCCTATGGTCACTATGTATAAATCCTTTATATCGTGTGCATTCACAAACTATTTATAAACCCCCTTATCTATGAATTTTTCATTAATAAAATGCACCCTTTTCCTACTCTATTTGATTTTTTTTTTCCAAAGTCATTTTTATAGCACCCTTCTGTATGTCAAAATGTAAGAAAAATGAAAGTAAATATTCCCTTATTTTGAACCACATGATAGCTACACATATCATTAAGTGAGCCCCCCCCCCTCGAGTTTCCTGCGGTGCTTTCGAGCCAATTTACTTCGTTTCTTTTTATTTTTTCCCACTTGGGCCCACTCTCTTTTTTAGGGTGTCACCCAAGGGGTTTGGGACTCTTGTTGCTCCTATCTGAGGGGTGTTAGGTCTCTATCTAGCCTACTAAATCAATTTGTCTTACGGGGGTGGGGGGAGAAGTCCATCCTTGACCACGAGGGCAGTTGTGGGCTACATGGCCCATCTGCCTGCAATGAAGACACTGGCTTAGCAAATTAGAGATCTCCATTGTCTGGTGGGGTGTAGGCCCCTCGAGGGTCTCGAGGAGGATCAAATCTGGGATGGGGACTCTAGGCTTTGAACCACCAATCTGATCTTGGGGATCCCGTCGTGTGCTACCACTTAAGTTTTTGAATTTGGCGAGGACTCTAGCACCGTGCTAAACTCTCTGCCAATGGAGGGAAGGATGGCTCTGTACTCCTTTGGAAGCCCTGGGAAGCAGAGCATCAATGAGAATTGGGGAATAGGGCGTGTCATGTCCATTTCCTCCACTAAGAAGCCATGGTACCAAGGGAAGAGGTACACCAGATGCAGGTGAAGGAGGATGGGGCTCTGCTCCACGAGTGTCAAGACGGTAGTAGGAGAGCTTAGTTGGATGAGGAAAACACCTCTTTCATAGATGGTGACCTCTTAGATGTGGCCCCCTTCTAGTGCTAGACTTGCATACATGAGGCCTGAATCCAGTCTCTCACCTATCTCCTCGCGGATGTGAGACCAACTATTATGCCCACTACTGCCTTATTTTGAAGTGACCGAACTGCATGCTTTACTTGTTGCTTGTCGGTTGGGGAGATAAGAATCTTAACTGTTGTGGGATTTGAGGGTGTTGCCATAGAGCCCCTCTAGAAGACCAAGGGTTAACACTAAGAAATTATTTCTCCAAGACAAACAAAATGCTCACCGCTTCCCAGAGAAAAGGAAGTAAAAAGCCCAAGGGCCAGCTGTGGGGGAACGGATACAATCCTACACACCGCTAGAGTTGGCTACCAATGGAGAGGGAAAGCCCTAGATGAGGAGGACGGTGAAGAGGGGCCAAAGAGGTAATGAACAGGAGGCAAGGAGGAGGCAAAGAGGAGATGAGGAGGACGTGGAGTGTTTGAGGTAGAGTGGGGGTGGAGACAGAGAAGAGGCGAGGTGGGGGTGAGGAGAGGGGTGACCGTTATGCATTTATGTCACCGACTTGTTAGCTATAGATGCGGTTGGTACACCACCCATGAATAATAGCTGGATGACAGCTATCTTTATGTACTCTAGTTACTGGCTCAATTAGTATGCCACCTAGGTTAGCTGAGTTTGGTTTGAGACCCACATATGGGGTTTACCTATTCCTTTTGTACTAAGAGAGAGTTCTTTTGGCTTTCACAACTGAGAAGAGGAAAACTGTTTTCAACCTCCACCTTTGTGTGTATTCTGCCATTATGTGAGAAAGCTACAAGTGAGACTCCTTACTTCTCTCCCACTCTCTTCACATGGTATCAGAGCTTGGTTCGTGGTAAGGAGCTCAAGAAAGCAAACCAAGTTTGCAGTGTCTTGGTAAGAGGATCAGTGTTGCTTTCCTTTTTCGAGTTTGGGAGCAAATCTTTGCAGGTAGCACAGCTGGAAAGTGCAAGAGTGCACTGTCTCAGATTCAGACGCCCTTCGCGGTATGGCGAGAGGGTAGTATATGTTGTAGGAGAGGCTATTTTTTTAATTCGAGGCCATTTTGGGGCTTGTTTTGGTGGCGGAATTTTTTCGAAAGCACTCAGAAAAGTGCCCTATTTTTGCTGTGCGACCATTGTTCCATAGGTTGGTGAAAAGTTGCCATGAAAATTGCATCGTATGCGTGTGCGTAGAGATATTGGGAGTGATAGAATCATTCTTATTTCCTGTTGATGCAAAATCATCGCTAAGAAGTGACTGTGTGGTCAAATACCACTTTCGTCAGTTTTGCAGATTTGCCCTTGTGAGGCAGAAGTTGTGTTTTTTGTAGTGAGAATATTTTTGCAGTGTTTTGTAATGGCCTCTGATGCTCTTTCATAGATAGTCACTGAAAAGCTTGACAAGAACAACTTCCAAGCATGGAAGGAAGTTTAGAATGATGAATTTCCTTAAGGGAAAACGCTATTGGGAGTTCATTACTGGAACTGAACAAGAACCAATTATTCCTAATATTCCCAATCAACAACAGTTGCAAGCACTTAAAGGATGGCATGAAAGAGCCAGAAAAGTTATGTATTGGCTGTCTATCAGTATTTCAGATTCTATGATTGTGCATATTCAGGATGCAAGCATGCCGAAGGAGGCATGGGATACTTTGACAAAAATGTACAGCACAAATACGCAAGCCAAGAAAATGTAGCTCTCAAGCAGGAGTTGCATAATGTGCAGAGAGAAAATATGAGCATCAGTGACTACCACATGAAGGTGAAGAAGATTGCAAATGCACTTGCTTCCATTGGATCGTGAGTGGAAGATGATGATTTAGTTTCTGTGACCTTGAATGGTCTAGGAAAGGATTATGCACAAATTCAGACATCCATTGTCGTCCGTGAAAAATTCCCTGATTTTGAGGAGTTGATTGCTCTTCTAATTTCTGAAGAGCAGAGAAATGGTGGTGCATCTTCTTCAGGGGGAACTTCAAAAGAAACTATGTTCTACTCACATGTTGGAAGAGGTAGAGGCAGAGGTAGAGGTAGAGCAGGCCGATCTGGAGGCCATGGTAGAAATCAGAATATGTAGCAAATTTAAGAAAACCAGTCCTATGGAGGAGGACGTGGTAACTTTGGAGGCAGGGGGAGCCAAAGAGGTCGTGGTGGATGGCAGAGAGGCCAAAATGCAAACAGCAATGTTGAATGCTATTATTGTGGTAAAATGGGTCATATGGCTAAAGAATGCTACAAAAAGAAGAATGACATCATGAATGGAAAATTACAACTAGGCAATTGTGCATCCTCTAGTAGACAGGGTGATGACAGAAATGAGCATGTGTTTATGGTGCAGCACATGACCAATTCTATGACAAGTGCAGAAGAAAGCAATGATGTGTGGTATGTTGACTCAGGTGCATCAAACCACATGACAGGTCATGTAGAATGGATGCAGGATGCAAGGTAAATGGAAAGACCAAGATTTGTGGAGACTGGTGATGATACTGCACATCCTATTGTGCGAATTGGTAAAATTCTTGTGTCTATGCAGGATGGGAAAAAGAAATACCGGTCTGATGTATTTCATGTCGCGA
Organism: Dipteris shenzhenensis; assembly: GCF_047967505.1. Lineage (NCBI taxonomy): Eukaryota > Viridiplantae > Streptophyta > Polypodiopsida > Gleicheniales > Dipteridaceae > Dipteris > Dipteris shenzhenensis. Next base: position 23,105,035 of record NC_141612.1, read on the forward strand.
ATATCACCAAGAACCTGGTTTCTGTTGGTCAAATGGTTGAGCAGGGCTTTGTTGAGGATATGAAAAATAAAGGTCGCTTGATAGCAAAAGGGAAGAAGAAGGGCGGGATGTTTACGTTGGATGCGGACATGCCTGAATTGAGTGCAGCAATGTTTGCACATGGGACAAGTGTAGTTGCAGATATTAATATCTGGCATAAATGCATTGGTCATGTTAATGTACAACGACTTAAATTAATGCAGGCCCAAAATATTATTGCAAGATTGCCTAAGTTCAAGGTTGCAAAAATGCATAAGGTATGTGAAGCTTGTCAATTTGGAAAACAAGCAAGGAAACCATTTCCTAGACATGTTCAAGACAGTAAGAGGCCATTGGAATTAATCCACTCTGATGTGTGGACTAGTAAAGCTGCATCTATTGGAGGCTATCATTATTTAGTCACTTTTATTGATGACTACAATAGAAAAGTTTGGGTGTATTTTATGAAAAAGAAAAGTGAAGTGTTTGGGCATTTTAAAGCTTTTAAAGCTATGGTTGAGAAAGAAACATGCCGGCAGATAAAATGCCTAAGGTCAGATGGAGTGCGAGAGTACCTCTCAAATGAGTTTGCAAGGTTCCTGCAGGAGCATGGCATAAAGCATCAATATTCATGTAGTCATACCCCACAGCAAAATGGAGTTGCAAAGAGGAGAAACAGGCATATTGGAGAGGTATCTCGTGCCATGCTCAAGACCTGCCAGATTATTATTGGGTTGAAGTAGTTGCTACAACAGTCTACATAATGAACAGGACTCCCGCTGCAGCAATACATGGCATGACGCCAGAGGAGAGGTATACTGGTAGGAAACCAGATATTTCTCATTTGAAAGCTTTTGGTTGCATTGCCTATGTTCATGTGCCAAATGAGTTGAGATCCAAGTTGGATCCAAAAGCTGAGAAGTGCATCTTTATTGGCTATCCTCTGCAGCAGGAAGGGTATAGATGCAATAACCCTTCTACTCGTTGGACCTATAGTGTCCTCTAGTAGTGGTTCACATACTTCACCATGGACAGGCAGATTGAGATCAGGGGAATCTCCTCAAAGCAATGCAGATAGTGGTATGCAAGTATCACGAAAAGGTAAAGAGAAAGTAGATCAACCCATGGTTGATGTGAATGCAGGTCACTCTTATGTGGATGGTGAATCTAGTGGCTCAGAATAGAGCCTTGATGATGAGTCTGGTATTCCTTCTATTGTTACACCTGGAGTAAGGAAGACAAGGGATGTTTTGAGAGCACTTGGTAGTGAGCCTATTTTGCACAGGTCTACTAGAGTCTTATGTTCATGCTGTTCATCATGAGTTTGTTTGTAGGTTGAAGAAAGCCTTGAATGGCTTGAAGCAACAAGCACCCAGAGCATGGTCTGAGCATGGTCTGACAAGATAGGACAGTATCTTGTCACTATTGGCTTTTAGATTTCCAAGGTAGATTTCTCACTTTATGTGAGAAAAACAGAGAAAGGCATTTTGCTGCTTGTCATTTATGTTGATGATTTGATCATCACAGGTGATAGTGATGAAGATATCCTTCATGTGAAAATGCTATTGAAGCAAAAGTTTGAGATGAAGGATTTGGGAGAGCTGCGTTATTTCTTGGGAATTGAGGTGATTAGATCCACAAGTGGGATATGGCTCTTGCAGAGGCCATATGGATTGGACATGCTGTCCAAATATGGGATGATAGGCTGTAAGCCTATTTCACTTCCTTTGGAGCAGAAGGTGAAGTTGAGCACAGATGCAGGTGAGCTTCTGGAAGACCATACTATGTACATACACATAAGAGGAAGTTTGATTTATATGACTCTAACCAGGCCAGATTTGAGCTATACTATTGGGTTGGTAAGTCAGTTTATGTAGGCTCCAAGGAAACCGCATTTGGATGCAGCTAGATGCATACTGAGGTATGTGAAGTCCACATTGCAGTACAGACTATTTTATGAGACTGGGGTTCAGATACAGTTGCATGGATACACTGATGCTAATTGGGCTGGTAGTATTTCTGATAGACGATCTACCAGTGGATATGTGTTTTCTTTTGGGAGTGGTGCAGTCACTTGGAGTAGCAAGAAACAACCTACAATTGCCTTGTCGAGCACAGAGGCTGAATACAGGGGTGCAGTAGTGGCTGCATGCGGGGTCGCTTGGTTGTGTAAGCTACTTTATGATATGCATCAGTCTACAGATGGGTTAGTTGTCATTTATCGTGACAACATGAGCATTATACACTTGGCAAATAATCCATTCTATCATGCTAGAACAAAGCACATTGAGGTGCATTATCACTATGTGTGGGAGAAGATTCTAGTAGGTTTTATTGATCTAGTTTATGTCAGCACAGAGGATCAGGTAGCTGACATATTCATGAAGGCATTGGGCGCAAAGAAGCTGCGCAAGTTCAGAGACCCACTTGGTGTGCAGGAATTTGAGCTCGAGGGGGAGTATTGAGATATCAAGCTCCACTCGTGGTATGCAAGTGTGACCGTTGTGCATTTATGTCACCGACTTGTTAGCTGCAGATGCAGTTGGTACACTGCCCATGAATAATAGCTGGATGATAGCTATCTTTATGTACTCTAGTTAGTGGCTCAATTAGTATGCCACCTAGGGTAACTGAGTTTGGTTTGAGACCCACATATAGGGTTCACCTATTCCTTTTGTACTAAGGGAGAGTACTTTTGGCTTTCACAACTGAGAAGAAAACTATTTTCATCCTCCACCTTTGTGTATATTCCCCCATTGTGTATGCGAGAAAGCTAGTGAGACTCCTTACTTCTCTCCCACTCTCTTCTTAAGGAATTGTTATCCTTGAGAGTGTGAGAACATGAGAAAGTTTGATTGATTGTGAGTTCTCTTCCATTGAAGAAATTCCGTTCATTGTGTTTCTTCTTGAGAGTGTTCTTGAGAGTGTTCCGTCCATCCTTTAAAACAATTTCTGTTGAGAGAAAGACTCATCTTAGAGACCATTGGATCTTAGTGGATTTTGAGAGAGAGAGAGAGAATTCATTAGAGAGGTCTTTCATTGAGGGAATTGGTGCTCAGGATCACCGCAAAGCCTCTCAAATAAGCTCCTATCTACCTTGACCTAGCTTCTACAACAAAGACTCTCAACTTAGCTCCTATCTATTGCTTCTACAACAGCTACAGTGGGCAAGCAACAACAACCAAGGTGATCTAAGGAGAATCTATAGCTCCTATCAACAGCTACATGTTAGTGAGCTCCAATAGCTTGGATTACCAAAACACACAACATACACACCTAGCAACTGCATCTTGGAGATGGCTGAGGCACAGCTCATTAGGCCAGGCTCTTGCAACTCCAGCAATGAGGGCAGACAAACAAAGGTGTCCCTACATAGTAGACTCTACATGCATGCAAGCTAACGAGTCTCTATATCCAAGGCATCAAGGTACAACACACATGAGCGACTCTAATGGCTCATCAAAGCTTCAACTCTCCAACTAGTGCTCATAGAAAGCAACGCCATTGACACAAGAAAATCTCCCAAAGCTCCAAGGTGATTCCACCTACAACAACAGAGGCGGACTCTATGCCTAAGCTAACACGAAGCCTATCAGACAAAAAATGACACACAACATGGACTCCTGCAGACAAGTTGTAGACTTGCATCCAATGACACTTTCCTCTCCTATGCATAGCTCCAATAGCGCTCAAGAACATGACATGCTCAAAGTCCTCCACGGCCGACCAACACATCTACAATGTCAACCAAATTAACTCGCCCAAACAACAACCAAGAAACTAACAAAGCTAAGTAGCGGGATAAATAGTAGCACAGTGCTACCTGCAGATCCCAACTAACACCTCCCTCGATGGCTACTCCAACAACACAAACTACATCCACAGCAACACTCCAATACAACGCTAGTGCAAATGACCATCTTGGTGATGGTGACAGAATCTACTAGATTTTGATCGGAATCTTTAGATGATTTTGCGTTATCTCTATAACATGTGGCACTTTCACAAAGCTTGGCTATCCTCGTGACATGTGGCATATTTGCCATGTCAACAAAGCAAGCCACTTGCCATGTGACCTTGTGCCTTGTAATCAGGCTAGTCTCTCCTACCATGTCATCATCCCAGTCAGTAGGCCACATCATTACACACATCATCTATCCATGTCATCAAGCACCACATAGACACGTTGATGGAATTGCCACATCATCATGCCATGTCACCTCATGACACATCATCATTGCCATGTTACTAGCCATGTCACTAGGCCACATTAGCATCCACATCATTTCTACCATGTGGCATTGTCTCTACATAGTCATATTCACCCTCTACAAGCACACTGTCCACACTACATGTGCACTTAGCTACCACCTCATCATTGATTCACAGGAACACCCCTTGCCAGACATAGCTTGCATGTGTATCGAACTACCACATCACCACTATGCCATCTCATCCTTTTTTCCCCCTCCACCTATATCAAGCCGTATCTCTAGATTTAGGAATAATTTGAGGTGCTCCAAAAAGGACAAATGCTTGATTTTTTGTTATCTACGCGCTCGTCACATGACATGCAAATTTTGGCCTTTGTATTACACACTTTTCATCCTCGGCATCAAATCCACTTCTTGCACATGTTTAAGCCTATACATCGACGCATTTGACCCAGCACCTAAAGGTTCATTGTTTGCTTGAGTGTAGCCATTTTTGGTGAGGTTCAGGGACTTTTCTATATATAGGTATCTTGCATGACCCATAACTTATTCATTGCTCAATGAAATTCGGCTTTGTCTTAAAGTTGTAGTACACATTTCAAACTTGAACATGAGAGCAAAAAATTATGGAATAAGGATTTGGAACGAGACTGTTAAAGCATTATAAGTGCTATGTTGCATGTGAAGCATGCATCCTGAAGACTATAGGATATAGAAATTTATTCAAAAACATCAAAATTTTGTTCTATACATACATGCAACCAAGTAATCATTCAAAAGTAGACTATGTGAGCTTCTCATCAACCCACGAACACACCTAAATGAGGTCATTATGCATGGGTTAATAGGTCTTCAATGTTGTGCTAAAGTGATGCATACCCATTTGAGAAAACACTTCATAAGTTTTTTTTGATTTGTTGAAAACCAAAACGGATTGAAAATTTGGAAACCAAACCTATTGGGACTAGTGCATGGTGGTCTTAAAACATTGATAGTTGTTGGTATTGGTATCTAGATTCACCCTAAAATGGAAGAAGTTGGAAAAGTACAATTTGTGCATGTGCAAATATATTTTAATAAATCCAACACTATTTACAATTTTTAATTGTTTATTTTTCCATGTACTTGCTTGCTATATGACTCATAAGCTTGCCAAAGGTCATTGCATTTAATAATACATAGCATCAAACCCGATAGTGTGCCCTTTGGCCTATTTGTGTTCTAAAGCATTTTAGGCCACGCAATTCTACTAACGTGTATCGTCTGAGGGGGAAAAACCGACAACTAAAATTTTGCTACTCCCATGGATTTTGAGTTTTCACACATCTCACCTATCAAATCTTGGAAGATTAAGTACCTACAACCTGCCCCCGCCCTGCAAATGCCCTGCAACTAGCACGCACCTCAGTGTGACCTTGCATAGACTTTGGTTTGCCATTGTCTTCTTTCAAGTAAGTTGTCTTCTCTTCTTTTCTTGCCTCATCTGCTAGCTTCTCTGGGTCTATTTTGGATTGATTGTGGCCATGGCATCAATGGCAACATGCAGCTTGCCATGGTTTGCAAGAGAAGCAAACAAAGGCTGCAAGATAGGAAAGCCAGAAAGCCAGGTCAAGGCACAAAGAACAGAGTGCAGGTCGAGGAATGCGCTGGCACAGTATCGAATCGGAACAAGAAAAGACACTTTTGCAACATCTACAAAGCATCTACAAAAGAAACAATGAGAAGAAAGAAGACTCCTTGTAGAATAGCAACAAGAAGCAGTTGCAGATGCACACATTCGATCATTGCCATCGGAGTGAAGAACATGACCGTGGTGTCACAATTGGTGGGAGCATATGAGGTAGCAACATCAGGACATTCAAGTGATTACCAGTCTTGAGTCTTCACAAGCTTTAGCTTGCTGCACCCTAAAGTTCATAGAGTAACAACCCTACCAACACCTCAAGAGATGCATGCCCAAGAGGTGATGCTCTCTAACCTGAGAAATGGCCTACAAAAAGTGAAAGGGGTGCATAGCTTAGATCAACTAGCTACAAAGAGGGAAACATTAGCTATGTTGGTGTCCCATAAAACAAAGGAGAAATGGCTTGGGCACACAATGTCCAAGATGTTGTCAATCAGAAGGACCAACGTGGCTCGAGCAGTTGAACATAGAGCAAAAGCAATGCATGATCATCTCGATCCGAGAACTCTATGGGCTTCAACAGAACGCAAGAAAAGGAGAGACAACCTAAGTGTGGAAGTCATTGCTACATTGACGATGTTTTGGCACAAAAATATGAGAGTTTCTCCAAACAAAAAGGACATCTGTAAGAAGCAGACGGGATGCAAGGTGTTTGAGGAGCACATCATACACATGCTAGATACAACGCAGGTCAGTGGTGCCTAAACCAACCCAATGGTTGTTTGTGATTGAGCTTTGGGATAGTTTACTTGTTTCATTTCTTAAACCAGGCTTAGAATAAAATGTGATTGTCCTAAACTAGCTCGATGGTTGGAACATCATACAACCGCAGGCTAGTTCAACCAGTTATGTGATTGTCGTGAACCAACGTGGTTGAACATACATTAGTTGTTATCCATCCCGGTGGCATGGTTGAGTAGAAATTAAAAGCCATATATTTTGCAATATAATATTATTTTACTAAACCAGCCCGATGGTTGGAACATCATGCAACCATGGCTGCTTCAACTCAATCACCAATTATGTGATTGTCCTGAACCAAAGTGGTTGAACAAAAAATAGTTATTGACTAGCCCAGTGGTTGAAATTATTGTGTTTCTGTTGAAGGAATAGCCTCCACCCACGTGGATACTTACCATGGGATAGGACAAATACACCTCTAGTAAGAGGGAGTTACTAGAACAAAGTAGTGGGATCATTTTGTTACTATAGGGACAGTTGTAACTATCCCTAACAACACTCCTTAGTGGCTTGATCCACCACATAATGTTTTGGACTATGACTGTTACATTTTGAAACTTACTGTTGCCTTACAACAGTCGAACTAATCTTGGATGGCTATATAAACCTTGTATTAGCTCTTGTTAAAGAGAGAGTTGTTGAGTTGATGTATTCTCTACTAAAACATAATATACAAGAAACATACTACCTTTGCAAGGTTTCCTCTCTATTCTTTTTATACCATCTCGTGATAGCTTTGTAGTCTGATTCCTTTCTAATTATACTCTGACTATTGGCACCTTGTTGTCAGTAGTGGAGACGTGTTTGTGTTTTTCACTTATTTGAACATACTCTGAACACTATTGGTGATCTTATCAGCGTTCCTACTTAGAATTTTTGGTTTTCACTCATAGCAAACAAGCGACACTGTTGATTATGATGTGATACAATAACAAAGAAACATATAAGCTGCAACTCTGAAAACATCAAAGCTTCCAATGGTGTCATAGGATCACACCTGCATGCACAAAGCTAGCGAATACACCACCAATTACAAATGACATCGTAAACCACATATGGTAGTAGCCAGTGTTGGAAAGCATTAGTACTTGAGCAATGCTCAAATGCTAGGAAGAAAATATTTAAGCAACTCGCACGTCGCCCGAAACTCTAGCCTAGTGAATACACTAGTAGAGGAACACCTCACAATGACAATTCAACAATACGTGCACATTCGTATTGTAAAGCAATACTCTGCCAAAGAGAGCTTTGATGAGGCTCAATATAGTTGTCATTAAGCATCACCTACAGGAGCAATCGTTTCAATCCAGCAAGGCTCAAAGCTTCAAGCCCCAACTCACAAAGAAAGACCTCAACAAAAACAACAATAAGCAAAGATAGTTGACGGTCGGAATCCTATCGGAATAGTGACATATGATAGCAAATCAACAAGACACCGAAACAAGCACAGTACATCAAGGCCAGCAAAGAATATCACATCACCGACATCACAGTTTCACTATGAAAGCAGCACGCAAAGCTTAGTTGACAGCAGTGCATTCCGACCACCCGGTAAGCTACTATAATCAAACCTCTCTCCTTCCCTTTCATGGCATGACTAGCCCATGTTGGATAGATTCGGAGAGGAAATGTCTCCTTGCCATAATGGTATTGCATATTTTACAAGAAATATAGCTCGGGTAGAGGATGCTTCCCAAACAGATGATCCAGAGGATATCTTTCACGACCCTAATTATAGTATGGGTGTGATTTTTTGGTGAGCTTTTTGTCATGAGCTTTTTTTCAATTTTCATGAATATTGCGAGCTTTTCATTCACCCATCTCCCTAGTGTCTTTATTCCATCCAGGAGCTGAGAGGGGGTGTTAGAGGCCGACATCTCCTGATGTCACCTAGAGAGAGAGGGCCTTGCTTATGGATATGAATGAACCTGACATTACAACTTCGTAAAGTAAGGCTTATGAAGTAATGGAAGGATCCTCATGCAATACTATGTGTGTACAATAATGTGTGCATGGAATTTGGAAAAACCTTTCTTTTAAATCAAAATGAAGGTATCACGGCTTAGATTGGGAGGAGATGAGGAGAAATCAAAAACCAACATGAAGAGAATTCCCATCCACACAGTGCACTATCAACAAATAAAGAGATCAAGGGACTTTTTTTCACCTGCATTCCACTGAACAGTTGCAGGGCTGCCTTGCCATGCCCACATTCTGAGCACAACCAGCACTTATGTCACTTCAGGAGACCACATTCCACTATGACATCTCTGTGAACATTGCCCTTGCATCATTTAGGTTCACACACTTGCAATACATATGGACAAGGGCATTCCCCACAATAACATCTGACTCCCATCCATTGCCAGCAACAATAGCATGGGTCAAATGACCCTCTTTTAGGGATGTCATACAAGCACAAGCATCCACAACATAGATGAAGGTGATCATGTTTGGCACGAGACCTTCAACCTGCATTTGGCCAAACACTTGCAGAGATTCTTCGCCATGCCCTTTATGGGCACACGCAGCAATCATGGCACTCCAAGAGATCACATCTCGCTGTAGCAACTCTGCAACAAACACCACCCTCACATCCTCTATGCTCCTACATTTGCCAAACATATTGATGCCAACAATAGTGCATGGATTACTCTACCCTCTTCTAAGGCTCCCAGACTAATCCATACATCCACAATGCAGATGAAGGTGATCATGTCTAGTGCAATACCTTCAGCCTGCATTTGACCAAACAGTTGTATCTTTGCCATGCCCTTTCTGGATGCATGTAGCTATCATCGCACAATAGGGGATACAATTCTCCTGTAGCATTTCAGAAAGAACTGCCCTTGCATCATCTAAGCTCCCACAGTTCCCATACATATTGACGAGGGCTGCTGTCCCAAGGACAAAATCCAATCGTTTTTGGACAACAGCCAAGGTAGTTAAGGGCTTGTAGTCTGGTCCCCACACCTCTATCAAAGCATATTTAGGGCATATCCTCCTCTTGCAAAACTTAATCAAACTGTCACACCCTAACAACATCTCTAAACTTCATGACCTTATCTGGCCTACTCCTTATCTTTCACAAAATTCATGCTATAGCTCCTGTACTATCTCCCTCAAGTCTTGAATTATCTCCACTCTCTCCTTAAGGCAGTTTCTAGCCAGCCTGATGTTGCCATACACAGCATGTCCAGAGATCATTGCACCCCATGCCCTTGCATCATCAAGGCTTTCACACTTGCCATACATGTTGATGATAGCAATGTTGAATGCTACTACTATGGTAAAATGGGTCATATGGATAAAGACTGCTATAAAAAGCAGAATGACATCATGATTGGAAAATTGCAGCAAGGCAATTATGCATACTCTAGTAGATAGGGTGATGACATAAATGAGCATCTATTTATGGTGCAGCACATGACCAATTCTGTGACAAGTGCAGAAGAAAGCAATGATGTGTGGTATGTTGACTCAGGTGCATCAAACCACATGACAGGTCATGCAGAATGGATGTAGGATGCAAGGAAAATGGAAAGACCAAGATTTGTGGAGACGGGTGATGATACTGCACATCCTATTGTGCAGATTGGCAAAATTCCTTTGTCCATGTAGGATGGGAAAAAGAAATACCTGTCTGATGTATTTCATGTCCCAAATATCACCAAGAACTTGGTTTCTGTTGGTCAAATGGTTGAGTAGGGCTTGTAGCTCATATTTAATCCTCATGGATGCTTTGTTGAGGATATGAAAAATAAAGGTCACTTGATAGCAAAAGGGAAGAAGAAGGGCAGGACGTTTACGTTGGATGTGGACATGCCTAAATTAAGTGCAGCGATGTTTGCACATGGGACCGGTGTAGTTGCAGATATTGATATCTGGCATAAACGCATTGGTCATGTTAATGTACAATGACTTAAATTAATGCAGGCCCAAAATATTGTTGCAGGATTGCCTAAGTTCAAGGTTGTAGAAATGCATAAGGTACGTGAAGCCTATCAATTTGGAAAACAGGCAAGGAAACCATTTCCTAGACATGTTTAAGAGAGTAAGAAGCCATTAGAATTAATCCACTCTGATGTGTGGACTTATAAAGCTGCATCTATTGGAGGCTATCATTATTTTGTCACTTTTATTGATGACTACAATAGAAAAGTTTGGGTGTATTTTACGAAAAAGAAAAATGAAGTGTTTGGGCATTTCAAAGCTTTTAAAGCTATGGTTGAAAAAGAAACAGGCCTGCAAATAAAATGCCTAAGGTCAGATGGAGGGGGAGAGTACCTCTCAAATGAGTTTGCAAGTTTCCTACAGGAGCATGGCATAAAGCAACAATATTCATGCAGTCATACCCCACATCAAAATGGACTTGCAGAAAGGAAAAACAGGCATATTGGAGAGGTATCTCGTGCCATGCTCAATGAAAAAGACCTACCAGATTATTATTGGACTGAAGCAGTTGCTACAACAGTCTACATAATGAGCAAGACTCCCATTGCAGCAATACATGGCATGATGCCAGAGGAGAGGTATACTGGTAGGAAACCAGATATTTCTCATTTGAAAGTTTTTGGTTGCATTGCCTATGTTCATGTGCTAGATGAGTTGAGATCCAAGTTGGATCCAAAAGCTGAGAAGTGCATCTTTATTGGTTATTTTGTATAGCAGAAAGGGTATAGATACTATAACCCTTCTACTCGTAACTTTACAGTAAGCAGAGATGTTGTTTTTGATGAGATGAGCAGCTGGTATAAACCAGTAAATGTGATTGATGATGTAGATGCACAAAATGGTAATGCTGCACAGAATTCACAATAGTAATCACAAAATATTAGTGGACCTGTAGTGTCCTCTAGCAATCATTCACATACTTTGCTATGGACAGGCAGATTGAGATTAGGAGAATCTCCTCAAAGAAATGCAGATAGTGGTATGCACGTATCATGAAAAGGAAAAGAGAAAGTAGATCAGCCCATGGTTGATGTGAATGCAAGTCACTCTTATGTGGATGGTGAATCCAGTGGCTCAGAACAGAGCATTGATGATGAGTTGGGTATTCCTTCTATTGTTACACCTAGAGTAAGGAAGACCAGGGATGTTTTGAGAGCACCTGGTAGTGAACCTACTTTGTCCAGATCTATCAGAGCTAGGTATCCTGTGGATAGGCTAAAATATGATGGATTTACAGCCATTCACTATGCCTATATGGTCGAAGTGATACAGGAACTAGAACCCACTTCTTTTGAGCAAGCCATGGGAAAAGAAAAAAGGGAGAAAGCCATGGATAAAGAAATGGATGCCTTGGAAGCAAATGCTACATGGGAATTGGTGTCTTTGCCTAAAGACAAGAATGCAATTGGGTACAAGTGGGTTTAAAAGGTGAAGCACAATGCAGATGGTTCTGTGAACAGATACAAGGCAAGATTAGTTGTCAAGGGGTATGCACAGACATATGGCATTGATTATGAATAATCATTCAGTCCGGTTGCAAGGATGGCAATGTAAGAGCAGCCATTGCTATGGCTGCATCAAAGGGATGGTCTTTACATCAGATGGATGTAAAGAATGCTTTATTGCATGGTGATTTGATACTAAGAAATTTGGTGCTCCAATAGATTTTTTAGATCTCTTCTGCCCCATAGCCTTCTCTGATATGTGAGTAGGCTTTACATCTCAGGAGTACATGCTGTCCATTTTCTATCTCCCATGTGGGGCAGATTTTCATATGAAACCCCCCCTTTCTCTGGCATCTTTGGTTTCATATCCTTGGCTTCCCTCGGGAGACATTTTCACGATGGTAGCCCAAATATGGTGAACATAGTTGGTAAAGGTAAAATATGCCTCCAACCTAATAAGCTAAGAGAGCACATAATCCAATGCACGCTCCTTCTCCCTTAATACAAGAAGGCATCCCATTGCAAAGACACTAGGACTCCTAAATCTGCTGCATTAAGAGATCATGTTACTGCATAGTCTGTGTCTACTGGCAAAATATGCCTCCCACCTAGAGCACATAATCTGATGCATGTTCCTTCTCCTTGAATACAAGAAAGGTATCCCATTGTGAAGATGATGGGACCTCTAAATATAACATACAATAGCAAATAAATAATGACAATCTTTTGAAAGAATAGAAATCACAATCTTAAGTAGAGAAATACCAAGGATAGAGACAGATAAGAGTCGCATGCACGACACCCAAAGAGAATTAGAATAGCACAAATCAAGAACTTAAGTACTCACATTGCATGCATATGCAATAAATGCCTCTCGATCTAGAAAAACTCAAAGGAAAAAAATGCTAATAGAAATCTCAACATACTTGGAGCTTCTTACATAGAAAGCTTGAAAGACAAAAAGCATCATGCGCTATCTTCTAGCTCTATCATGCGCTTCTTATCTTTTTCCAACTCAAAACACATGGTACTCTTTTCAGTCACCACAAAACCACTACGAAGCAGTAGGGCCTTCAAAATGGGAATAGCCTCACTCGTGCCAATCTCACCATTGGCATCCCTCAATAGTATTGGCCTTCTCGCCACCACAATGAGTACATTCCATTTCTTGACATGAAACCAAGGATGCCAGAGAAAGTGAATGTCTCAATTTCAGTTTCTCTATTCTTTGGCATCTATGAAACCAAAAAAAGGGGGGGGGCTCAGTAGCCCCCTAGAGTCTGCGAGTCTGCACTAGCACAGACTCTAAGGGGCTGCTGAGCCCCCCCATTTTTTTTCAAATGACTTGCTGAGAGAACTAACAGTGCAAATAGATTAACTACTATCAGCGATGATCAAGACTATCCATTTGGCTGGTATGGGTTGTAGTGCATCTGTCATTGCCTGCAAGCTAGCCAAAGATTTGCTAAAGATTTGTCCAAATCAGTATGCTCTAGTGGTCACTACTTTACCATTCTATCTTCTCATCATTTGCGTACAATGGAATTTCGCCACAAGTGTCCTACAGGTTCAAAGTCTTGGCTAAATGTCAGGTAGCCAATGTTGAAGAACCATGCCCAGTGAAACACACAAGGCCAGAATTCAGCCAACATGGCCTCACTTTGCAGTGCATCCATAGAGGCGGGACACGTTCAGAAGTTATGGCAATGGATAGCAACCTATAGTTCATGAAGGCCAATCGAATAGAGAAGAAGCATTTTGGAGGAAGCATTTTGAAGTAAGTATGAATTCGTACATTGTATTAGGACTCATACGGCAGCGGACGACAAGGCTTACGGTTGCGCCTTCCAGGGGGAGGATGAAGATCATGGCTTTGTAGCCGTGGCTTTCGAGTAAATCCCCAAATAGATCACGTGATAGTTCTGATTGTTTCAATATTTGTACTTTGCTTTCTCGTGACCACATACCTCGCATCCTCATACTACTCTCTTGTCCTTTTCTCCTCTTCATTCTCTCCCACCATTACTTTCTAAGTCTCTTTGGTTGCCTTCTAGCTTTGCATCACATTGCATTTCTCTCTTTCATCCCTTCTTATTTTCATGATCCGTGTTGGGTTATCATCCCTCTGCTCTCAATGCCATGTTGGATTACCATCCCTCTGCTCTCAAGATTGTCTATATTCTCTGAGCTCCACTAATAACCAGTTTGACTGTGAAGCAAGGCTTAACATATATCTGTCTTTGGTACCTTTTGTTGTGTCATCCATAATGGCTACAGAAGAGGCTTCTATTGAATGGCTTATTGAAGGAGCGAATCTATCACACTCTATCCCACTCAAGGATGGAAGAAGGATTGTTAGTGCACATTTCCTTCAAAGCCTTCTTCCCCATACGTACAAGCTCATCTGCCTTAAGGCAGTCATTGAAGGTGAAGCAACAATGAAGGTAAATGTTTCATCTGAGTGGGATTTTGATGGTCAAGAGCATTACATACTGATGGTCAAGAGCATTACGTACTGGATGCCTCCTTGACAAAAAGGTATGCTCTCATCCACAATACAATCATGGCAGCAAGTACTATTAGTGATCTTGAAGAGCCTCGTTCATCGCATTGTGTTGCTAGTAGAGTTTACTCCAAAGAGTTTGGTAAAGAAGGAAAGAAAACCTCTCAACCATCTCATTATGTGGATCTTGAAGAGTTAAGTCCCATTGAGAAGCCTGGTATGTACCACAATTCTTATAAGTCGAGGACTGATGTTGACATTGAGATGATGCAGACTTCACACATTGACCTTGAAGGCTCAAATGAGGACTAGTCAAAAGATGAATGTCAGATTAGCAAAAGCATCATACCTTGGATCATAGAGAACAAGCAAGCCAATATACTCAAAACGCAGATTGGAAATATAAAGCAAAGGAAGCAAGTCATTGAATTACCAAGGGTATACAAAGTATGCTATTGTAATTTCCTCCAACTTTTGGAAACATCAATGGCATGAATGGCATGGAGCAAAAATTTGACAGCCACATATGGACCAAACCATCAACCACAAACATGGCTATCTCATGTACAGTAAGGCGTAGCTACTGTGTTGGCTCATTAGAATGCCATAGGATTACTTGCCCTTATTATGCAAACAATAAGAAGTTTAACACATCCTTCTTTAGAGGCTACCTACAAAAGAAGATTGCTCTTGGACTCTTGACTGAAGAGGAGAGGAACAAGATTGTTTGTCACTATTGTCGTAAGCCTGCTTATTGCATTGATACTTGTAATTGCATGGTATATTATGTAATGCCATTTGATGAAACAATAACTAGATGATCCATGTTGGTGAACATCAGCACCCCGTGCAGCCAGGAACATCTAAGGCAATGATAGAGAAAACAAAGAAGCTTGTTGCAGATGTTTTGAAGGTGGATAAAAATGCTGGACCATGCAAAGCTCAAATGAGTGTTGTCAAAGAGCTCTTGAATTCATTCTTGATGAGAGGAGACAATAACAAAGGGGCAAGTGTGGGAGATATAGAGTTGACCCACTTTCTTGAGCAATTGGTACCCCTCATTGAGAATCAACGGCATGCTTGTTTGTAGCTAAGTGATTTTTAGTTTACTTAACTTTAGAATGGCATAGGGAGCTTCTAAATAGTTGACTTGTGCTGTTACAGGTTCAAACATATTGTTGCACAAGAGAAGAAGGCAAGGTTACCTGTTGGGGAAGGCTATGACAACCTTCTTTTACTAAAGAAAAGGTCAATGTATTCATTCTTCCATGGAAGTCATTTTCTAGGGCAAGGCTTGCCAGATGAAAAATGTTTTGTTTTTAAAATGTCAACCAATGGTCCAGCACATGAGTTCAACAGAAGGATATTTTTTATTTCTAAAATTTACAGAAATAAATATACATAAGGGACTATTTAAAATAGTTTTGGAAAAAATTTAAAGATTTGTATAGAAAAGGGGTACATTTTATTAACGAAAAATTTATAGATAAGGGATTTTAAAAATAGGACTTGAATGCATGTGATATAGAGGGTTTATACATAGTGACCCCCCTGAGACAGGGAGAGAATTAATCAATGATGGAGGAGGAGAGGTAGTGGAAGGTAGGGATGGATGGAAAAAGGAGAGGCAGTGGAAGGCAGGGATGGGAGATTTGCAAAAGAGAAACATAATAAATAATCTTATTTCATGTCGGCTAGCCAGATAAGGGTGTTGGCATACGTAAATCTCAAACTTTTTTTAAAATCAAAGGTTATGTGGACCTTTGGCTAGGTCAATTCGCCCCCTTGGTTGCATACAATGAAATCATGAGGGTGTGCTGCAAGCTCAAGAAAATTTTATAGACAAACTATAGTTGACAGGGCGGGTACAAAATGTGGGCGCTGAGGTTAAGGAACCCTTCAAATTGATCAAAACTAAGCACAATGAGATGTTTAAAAAGGATCTCCAATGACTACTACTAATTGCCAACTGAGGATCGAGATTTACATAAGGATTGTTGATGGCTATGAAATCTTGGGCTTGATCTTTCATGGATCAAAGGAATTGTGCGGGTGAAGGGGATGATTGCTACTAAACAAAGAAAGAAATGAAGAAAGAAAGAAAGAAGGAGATCCTACAAAGATATTAGGCACATCAAAATAAGGTTTGGACTTGAGAAGAATCCCAATAATGTCTTGGAAGTTATAATTGAAGAAGAAGATGTGAGGCAGTCTAGCAGCTGACAAAAAGTGAGGGGGAAGTAGATGCAAAAATTCGGGAAGAGTCCTTATAGTTTAAGCGACCTGAATGGGAGGGCAATGTGTTGGGAAGTTCTGACAACTTTGGATTGACTTTGGGTGAGTGGAGGAGGAAGTTTTAATGTAGGTAGAGCATGGTGGCCTAAGCATCTTCCAAAAGCAATTTGTAGGAGGTACACTGGAGCTAGGTGGGAAGTCAACATTAAGAATTTTCGAGGATGCATACCTTAACATGGATGTTAAGATCTCTTATGGGAGGATTCATAAATAAAGTTTGTCATTATTTGCCCTTAACGTCATGTGAATATATTACATGATATGTACAATTTCTTGATCGAGCACGAGTTGGTTTCTTTTTCTAACCAATGCTCTTTGGGTTATGTTTGCAAGATCCAATGTTTATGTGCAAGAGGGCATTTATGATGTATTTGTGGAGAGATTTATTAAGCGAGCCAAAGATCATGTGGAGAGATCTATTAAGTGAGCCAAAGTCAAGTAGAGAGATATATCAAATGAGCCAAAGCTCAATTAATGGAAGATTAGTTCTAGGAAATAGTAAACCTTGGACCCTATGTGAGAAAAACTGGATTATTGAAAATGTGTTTTTGCAAAGATGTTGTTGTAATCCATGATGATCGAATGGGTTATTATGATCAGGGATGTTTTTATTGAAGCAATACTTATATATTAATATAAAACCTTGGCAAAAGTTTGTCAAGCTAGTTTTATTAGTTTCACAAGGGGAAAATTTTATTGTGAGCTTTTTAATGCGAGCTTTTTTTGAAATTTATCAAAGTTTGCGAGCTTTTTTAGAGTCCCATAAAAAAAGACCTAGTAATCAAAAAATAACAAAGTAATTACATATTCTGTATCTATGGATTTATCCTAGGAAATACCAAAGCAATTAGCAATTCTATGGACTAAAAAAGACAAAGCTATTAATCCAAGTAATTTATATTGCAAGTCAGTAACAAATGATATCATATATAAAAATGAGCCATCACAATACTAGCAAATATGTATTATGCATTCAAGTCTATGGATTGTTACTAAGGCAACAAAGGTTTAATGAAACTTCAAGTAAGCATATGCCAATTTTCATGTAGTTCTATTATTTGAAAAGGCCAAAGCAATTAGTAAAATGTTCCACATTAAGAACATTGTGTTGACTCAACACAACAAATTTTGAGCAAAAAATAGTGTCACATCAAAAAGTGGGCTATCATAATACCAACCAAGTTTATATTTTGCATTCAGGTCTATGAATTGATCCGGCTAAGCACTGATGAAACATCCATAGTGGAAAGGGTTGGTTGATGAATAAGCATGTGTTGATTTGGATCCAATCCCAATACAGGGATGAAGATGTAATAGATATGTTTGCATGCCAGGTAAGGTTTTTGACCCAACTCTCTTGTTTGAAAATCTGGACATGTACACATGGGTTCAATCTTGATGTGCACATCGTAAGACATTCGAGCCTTGTCAGACCCTGTTGTTCTCAAATGGAAAATACTATGATGAAGAAGCTCCACTGTCATTTCTCCCATGACAACAGCATGCATAGATTGAGCACTAGCTATTCTTTTTGTAGCCTCCTTAGATATGCCATGCCTCCATTTTTTGGTTCTTACCAATGTGCATTGAGCTAAATTCCTTGGTATGGATGCTGACCCTCCATGTGCATCACAAAAATGAGTTGGCATCGGTGCCGATCCTTGAGGTACATTTGGTGTCCTCCAATGATATTATGATATGGGTGCCATGTATGAGTTATATCATCATTACAAAACCACATCCATTGTGCTTTTGGTCCTCCTACCTCTAGATGCTGCCGTTCAGAGTAGAAATAGGGTGCCATCACTCCTTGTGAACTGCTTTGTATATATCGATTACACTTAAACTTTCCATCTATGAATCCAAGACACTTCACTTTAGAGTTTTTGGAGGTCCTTCAAATTGCCCAAAAGGTACGGTGGATAGGCACCTCAACAATAGAGAGGCCACTAGGAAGGCCTCCTTGTCTCATAGGTGGAGCCGTTGGGGCTTGTTCTCTTGTGGGCATGGTCTCATTCTGAGCTCCTTTAGCTTCCCCTACATTGCCATGTTTTTCCCATGATGTTTTTGTAGACTCCCCTTGAACTCCACCTTGCTCCATTGTGGAAGCCCTAACATCCACTAGTTGGGTATTACCTTGCGGTTTTATTGAATGCCAATCTCCACCTTCTGTCTCGAACCTAATTTTTCTCGGCCGCCCTCTTTGCTTACGATCTTTGGTCTCCATCACATACCCTGGCTTATGTGAGATGTTTTCTAAATGTATACTTGATGACTTGCTTCTCTTTCTTTGGACTATTACCTTATCCCCATGTAATGGTCTTGGTTCTTCATACATTGGTGTCCTTGCAACTGTTTCATGCACCATTTGTGCAACTTGTGCTGGTGAAGGTGTACTCCTTGAGGCCACTCTTTGCATCAAGGCTTCCAAGTTAGGACCATCCCCAACATGTCTTCCAATCATATATGCATATTGTTTGGCACTTTGTAATAGGGCATTTGCCATGTCCGAGATGCAACAATCGTATAATTGTATCTTTGTCTTAAACTCTTCTCCTGCTAGCCAACTACCATGCATGCTTTCACCTAGATTTGACCTTGGAGTGTGTGCCTCCTCCAAGGAACTCTTTGTTACCTGTGGTAAAAAAGGAGGTAATTAGAATTGGCTTATTACATTTATTTAGCTTACTACATTTATCTACAAAATACATACCGTGCTCATGAGATTCCTCCAGTGGGCAATCCGCACATCCCACCAACTAAACCATATGTCCATTGAAGGAATGTCGGCCTCACGGACATGTCCTGCATGCCACCACTTCCGAATGAGCTTTGCTTGGTTGGTAGCTTCTTGCTTTGTCTTACATAATCTCCAATTCTCGCACATGGTGATATGCTCATTCCTCATATCCTCTTTGATGAATTTCCTTGTGTGCTTATGCAAGCTTTGTTCCCAATGGAAGAGACATGAGCGCTCTCTCCCAACAATTATGTTGTTTGGACTTCCATTGAAAATATTTCTCACAACTATCCAATTTGCTCCAGCTTCATCAGACATGAAACCATGAAAATCTGCAGGGAGATACCCACATTGTTTCATTGTGGCATTCAACATCTCCCAAAATAGGATTTGGCTTGCAGCATCTTCATCTTTCATCTCACATGTGGCGATGGTCATTAATTCCTGCACACTGGCAGATAAGGCCAACATTATTAAATATTATACCACAACTCTCTTGATGATAGCAACATGGATACATAAGGATGGAGGGAAGTTATACCTAGGATCATAAACATGACATGCCATTGTGCTCCACCCAATCATTCGATGGGTGTGATCAAATTGTACCCATGAATTCCTCAAATCACCATTTCCTCCTCTTCTCATGCGATTGACAAGATCCACACTAGATGCTGGACCATTGGTTGACATTTAAAAAAAAAAACATTTTTCATTTGGCAAGCCTTGCCCTGGAAAACGGCTTCCATGGAAGAATGAATACATAGACCTTTTCTTTAGTAAAAGAAGGCTGTCATAACCTTCCCCAATAAGTAACCTTGCCTTCTTCTCTTGTGCAACAATCCATTTGAACTTGTAACATCACAAGTCAACTATTTAGAAGGTCCCTATACCATTCTAAAGTTAAGTAAACTAAAAATCACTTAGCTACAAACAAACATACCGTTGATTCTCAACTAGTGGTACCAATTGCTCAAGAAAGTTGGTCAACTCTATATCTCCCACACTTGCCCCTTCATTATTGTCTCCTCTCATCAATGATCAATTCAAGAGTTCTTTGGCAACACTCATTTGAGCTTTGCATGGTCCAGCATTTTTATCCGCCTTCAAAACATTTGCAACAAGCTTCTTTGTTTTCTCTATCATTGCCTTAGATGTTCCTGGCTGCACGGGGTGCTGATGTTCACCAGCATGGACCATCAATCTAGTCATTGTTTCATCAAATGGCATTACATAATATACTATGCAATTACAAGTATCAATGCAATAAGCAGGCTTATGACAATAGTGACAAACACTCTTGTTCCTCCCCTCTTTAGTCAAGAGTCCAAGAGCAATCTTCTTTTGTAGGTAGCCTCTAAAAAAGGATGTGTTAAACTTCTTATTGTTTGCAAAATAAGGGCAAGTAATCCTATGGCATTCTAATGAGCCAACACAGTAGCTAAGCCTTACTGTACATGAGATAGCCATGTTTGTGGTTGATGGTTTAGTCCATATGTGGCCATCAAATTTTTGCTCCATGCCATTCATGCCATTGATGTTTCCAAAAGTTGGAGGAAATTCCAATAGCATATTTCCATTTCCATTGTATACCCTTGGTAATTCAGTGACTTGCTTCCTTTGCTTTATATTTGCAATTCGTGTTTTGAGTATATAGGCTTGCTTGTTCTCCATGATCCAAGGTATGATGCTTTTGCTAATCTGACATTCATCTTTTGAATGGTCCTCATTTGAACCTTCAAGTTCAATGTGTGGAGTCTGCATTATCTCAATGTCAACATCAGTCCTCGACTTATAAGAATTGTGGTACATACCAGGCTTCTCAATGGGACTTAACTCTTCAAGATCCACATAAGGAGATGGTTGAGAGGTTTTCTTTCCTTCTTTGCCAAACTCTTCGGAGTAAACTCTACTAGCAACACAACGTGATGATGAACCAGGCTCTTCAAGATCACTAATAGTACTTGCTGCCATGATTGTATTGTGGATGAGAGCATACCTTTTTGTCAAGGAGGCATCCAGTACATAATGCTCTTGACCATCAATATCCCATGTAGATGAAACCTTTACCTTCATTGTTGCTTCACCTTCAATGACTGCCTTAAGGCAGATGAGCTTGTGCGTATGGGGAAGAAGGCTTTGAAGGAAATGTGCACTAACAATCCTTCTTCCATCCTTGAGCAGGATAGAGTGTGATAGATTCGCTCCTTCAATAAGCCATTCAATAGAAGCCTCTTCTGTAGCCATTTTGGATGACACAACAAAAGGTACCAAAGACAGAGGTAGCTCAGAGAAAGTGGTTATTAGAGGAGCTTAGAGAATACAGACAATCTTGAGAGCAGAGGGATGGTAATCCAACATGGCATTGAGAGTAGAGGGATGGTAATCCAACATGGCATTGAGAGCAGAGGGATGATAACCCAACACGGATCATGAAAATAAGAAGGGATGAAAGAGAGAAATGCAATGTGATGCAAAGCTAGAAGGCAACCAAAGAGACTTAGAAAGTAATGGTGGGAGAGAATGAAGAGGAGAAAATGACAAGAGAGTAGTATCAGGATGTGTGGTCACTAGAAAGCAGAGTGCAAATATTGAAAATGGGTAGAGGAATGTGAAACAGGTGGTGTTTGAGCTAATTCCAATGTCGATTATGCCCTGACACCACAATGAGAAGTAGCCATGTGACCGTCATTACAACACATTGAGCTAGAATGATGGTGAGAAAGGTGGCGGCCGAGATTCTTTCACAAACTTGGATTATGCCAGTATGCCACAATCTTAAGCCTTAAAAGCAACATGCTATTATAGGGACGCTTAATCGAGTAGAGAAGATTGATGCCGACTATGCCTTGCCACCACAATCTGACACTAGTTTGTCACCTTATCCTTCGCCCCCTCTCTCGGCTCTCTCCTCCCTCCTTCCACCTTTTCCCCTCCTCCTCCTTACACAGCTCCCCTTTCCTCTCTCGGCAATCCCTCTCTCGGCTCTCTCCTCCCTCTCTCCTCCCTCCTTCATCCCCTGTCTCGGCTCTCTCCTCCCTCCTTCCACCTTTCCACCTCCTCCTCCTTAGCACTCACACAGCTCCCCTTTCGTCTCATCTCAAGAAGCTTTGTAAAGGCATGGCTAAGGGAGTCGGCTCTTCTAAAAACTCACACGACTGCCAAAGCAACAGGTAAAGATTCGTTCAAGTGAATTTTTCTAAGCCGAACTATCTTATTTTCAATCATTAAAGCTTCAAGAATTTTTGAATTGGCCTTGCACTCAGACAAGAGATGAATTCTCTCAGCAACTTGTATGAAAAAAAAGGGGGGTGCTCAGCAGTCCCCTAGAGTTTACGCTAGCGCAGACTTTGGGGGGTTGCTGAGCCCATAGATATGGAGACCAATACGTTTGACAGAGGTGTGCTAACTTACTATTTCCACTTCAACTTCTGTTTCTACTCTTGTACTTTTGATATTCATCGTGATTTGTGCTCTTCTCTTTGCATTTGCATAGAATGAAAGGTGCTCTGTTGCAAGGTTTCTTAAGCTTCTAGAAGCAATCTGATAGATAGATGTTTGCATGGGGATACAAATCGCTAGCTCTGCTTTTGTTAAGCTCCAGCATATGTTATTTGATTAGAAGCCTGTTAAATTCGTCGTCATACTTGCTATAGAATCGATATCTGCCATCGCAAAGAAGAAAAAAACATGTAGGGCAAACAAACAACGCAGGTTAGCAACAAAAGACCTCGCTTTATAGCGATTTCCAGAGCCATCTATGCTATGCCTCACGACAATAAAGATCAATACAATAGCTTTTGCCTTCAATGCAAAATCTGCTTTCTAAGTATTTGCTATAGCTTGCTTGCAGGGAGTGGTTCCTCTCACCACATGGGTTCTCATCTCCAACTTCAAGCTCTCCTACAATCTGCTATGCAAGCCGAATGGGACATTCAATCGACACTTGGCAGAGTTTCTGGACTGAAAGGCACCTGTCGAAGGTGTAGAGTCTGCGTTAGTGCAGACTCTGGGGGGTTGCTGAGCCCCCCACTTTTTTTTGGTTTCATAGAGTCTGTGCTAGCGTAGACTCTGGGGGGCTGCATAAACCACAGTTGATGAAGATTGGCTGTCTAGCCACTCCAAACAGGCATCGTCCTCTGCACTCGATATCTGTTCGCCATCTTTGCTTGGTGTGATCAAAAGGGGTTGACTTCTTTGAAACTTTTGCTCTTGTGACCCGTCTGCATCCTCCTTGCTCTATCTGTTGTTCATCACTGGAGTGTCCATCACGTGGATGTCACCACTGCTTTTCTGCATGGAGACTTTGAAGAGGATCTCTACATCAAGCAACCAGCTCACTTCGAGGTTCGTGGAAAGGAGCATCTTGTTTGCAAGTTGCACAAAGCTCTATACGGGCTCGAACAATCATCTCGACCATGGTATATGAAACTTGATCACTTCTTCATCAACAATGGTTTCTCCCACTTCTGACAATGGGATTTATAATACTCAGGATCAGCAACACGTGTGCATTGTAGCAGTTTATGTTGACGACCTACTGATTGTTTCCAACTCTGATCACCTTCTATTGCAAACCAAGGATCATCTCCAACAGGCTTTCCGGGTGAAAGATCTTGGTGTCACAACTCACTTCCTAGGTATGCACATTGAATGGTCTACGAATCGAGATTCTGTCTACCTTTCTCAAACTCGATATCTCACCTCCCTTCTTGAGTAATGGGTTTTTGTCCACAACAAACCCGTTTCTACCCCAATGACTATGTTGCCTCCCATCCTTGATGAGAACCTTCCAGCCGTGGATTTTCCATATCGAGAAATCCTTGGAGCTCTGATGTATGTAATGCTTACTACTTGCCTAGATTTGGCCTTCTCTGTTTCCTATCTCAGCCGATATTGCTCCTCTCCTCATGAACTTCACGTTGCTGCTCTTAAACGTGTCATGCGCTATGAAGTCACAACTTTTTCAATGGCCATGTTTTATAGGATCATGTAGGGACAAACATGACTACCATTTTTGAATCCATCAAATTACTTTATGTGGTTTTGCAGCTACACAATCGCCTTTTTTCCTCCAACTACTGTTTCAAAGAAGTTATGAAACGAGAATTTTTTGAGTATATGACTAGAAGGTAACCTTGTTTGGATTGAGAGCTCTGTTGTTGTTATCTTTCATGAGCAGGATATCAAAGATGGAGAGCTTAGTTGGAGCTTACCATTGATTGATCGGTCATGGAAGGAATTGATAGCTCAATCTAAGAGGTAGAGTTTGATTTTACTTTTCCGCTTCCATGGGAAGAATGTTATGTACCTGGATACTAATCCTCAGATTTAGGGGAGCTTGGGATTAAGCCTAGCAGCTAACGTGGGTCTAGAGGACTTGTGCAGTAGCAAAGGGCCAACTTTCTATATCTAATTGGGAATGCTATTTCTAGTGGGATGCTATTTATAGCAGAATGTTCTTCTATAAAAAAGAGGCCAAGGCAACTGGCTTGGACCAAAGGCCGAGACTTCGGCCATATACATGCATATCACAAGATGGCATGTCTAAGATTCCTCATGGGCGGGTTCTAAGGTTCCTCATGGATGGGTTCACAGTGTCACTGATCTCTATGCAGCACCATAGCAGGGTTTGACAGCAGCAAGGTTGAGGTTTGGCAGTCTATTTCAGCAGTTCTATTCCAATTTACAGCTCAGTAGTTCATCTCTCAGTTTCACTCAGTTCATCTCTCAGTTCTCAGCCATCTCTCTCACTCACGTAGTAACTACTGTTGGCAAGATCCATGGTTCGAAATGTATTCGAAGCTTTCATAGGTCATCTCCAATAGTCTCTAGTCCTATTATTGAATTAGGATTAGCATTCATTTAAAGATATTGGTATCGAGGTCTTCTTTCAAGGAATTGATATGTATCTCAATTGTCTTAAGGGTTTGCATTGCAATATCTCAAGGGTTACAAATTTCACTATCTTAAGGATTTGAGTCATTTATATATGCTTATGCATTGTATATTCTACTATCTTAAGGATTTGAAACATTTTGTATATACAGGTTTCATAGTAGTGAGCATTTTCATCCTAACAAGATGGCACCAAGGCGAAAGAAATCAACTACAAGAGGTAATTCTAAAACTTTTTGGTACTGATAACCTTGGCATATCTATGATGGACATGAGCAATATATAACTCATACTTGCTAGTTGTGATATATATTCAAAGGAACTAAAACTTATGCATTGAGATCTGGATCATCAAGAAGATCTGCGAGTGAGGAGTGTACATCTCATACTCCACAAAATGATGCAAATAACCCACACATGGAGACGCTTGCAGAAACTGAGGCTACTATCACTCGAGAAGAGTCATCATCTCATCCTGTGATTAGTCTTGAACAACAAGAGGTGCAAGAAGAGCCTCGAGGCTAAGGAGAGCAAGAGAGTGCAGAAAAGACAAAAGAAAAAGCTCCAACACATGTAAGAGTACTTGGGAAGGAGATTCAAATTGGACTTTTGCAAGATGTCCTTGATCAGTTTCGGATGCACATGATTATGTCATGCTTACTTGTGGAATTGATATGTTGTAGCTTATTCAATAATGCCAACTCGCCATATCCAAGTGAGATGCCAATTCATAGAGGTGCAGAAATCTCAAGAGGGAGAGCTACTTCTTGCCTTAAAATTAACCAATGAGTAAGATAACTTTTTATAATACTTCTATGTATAGCTAGTTTAACTTCTTCTCTTTAGAAACTAAGTCTATTGGTATTTATGTCTTTAACTTCTTCTCTTTAG
Organism: Dipteris shenzhenensis; assembly: GCF_047967505.1. NCBI lineage: Eukaryota > Viridiplantae > Streptophyta > Polypodiopsida > Gleicheniales > Dipteridaceae > Dipteris > Dipteris shenzhenensis. Next base: position 23,131,418 of record NC_141612.1, read on the forward strand.
AAAGTAATCCCCACGTGAATATATGTTGGTATTGCAGACTTGTTCAAGCGCATGTAGAGCATTCATATGGGCACGAGGTCTTCCTCTTTCAAAAATTTGGCATGGCAGATAAATCCTCACTTCTTGAGTTATTGAGTGAAGAGGATAAGAGATGGGTGGAAGTGGAGATGGCAATAGAAAGGAAGAATAGTAACCCATGGTACACAGCACCAGCTATTGTCTTGGCACAGCTTGTTTGGAAGGTATCTACGCGAACTATAAATATCCCTTTGCTTTATGAAAGGTGTCCCAAAAATGATAATGTTTTGATTTCTTTTTTTCATGGAAGGTTGATTTTTCACGTGCAATCAAGAAAGCTACTCAAAGTCTTAATCAATCGAAGATGGATTCTGGAGGAATATACTAATTAATTTAGTAAGGCTATTAAGAATGTGGAAGTCATCTTTCATGATCGAGCATACAATGTTTTGATTTCTTGTTTTCATGGAAGAATGATTTTTCACGTGCGATCAAGAAAGCTACTCAAAATCTTGATCAATCGAAGATGAGTCTGGAGGAGTATACTAATAAATTTAGTAAGGCTATTAAGAATGTGGAAGTCATCTTTCGTGATCGAGCATACAAGATGGTACCTGTTGCCAATCCCGCAAATGGTGATGGCTTCTTCGAGCTTCTATTTAGTTATAATTGGAATCAAAAGGGTGCCACGACTAAGGACAAATGCATGTATTAGCCTCATCACGTCTCAACCCTAATAGGTAATGTCAATTAATGTTTTTGCACAATCACTCCATAGTGATGCTAATATTTTTTTCCTTTGCCATGATATTAATAGGAAAAAAGAGCTTCTACAACAATTGATGATGGTACGTGGAAATGAAACAGTTGCATCTGCTAAGTATGGGGATGCCCAAAAGTTTCGACTACATATGAAAAAGGAAACATATTGGCAACACTTGTTTGAGCGAGGGATTTCCATCATCAACAATTTGCGAAGCCATGATTTGGAACTGCCCGATGGGTTTGAGACATTTGCTCGAGAGCAAAGATGACTTCACCTCCAAGAAGCCTTCCCTATGCTTTGGAAGGATATGAAGTCTACTCTTGAAGCAAATAAGCAGCTAGAAATGCAGGAGTCATCCTTACGCTGGTGTATAGGGGTTACAATAACAACCCTCTCCTTTCTCTTAGAATTAATAAATTGTTTTACTCATATGTCTACATTCTTTCATACATAATAGGTGGATACGGTCTTGGCATGATACCAATTCATCTTCAAGGATGCCATATGAGGTCATGACATGGACAAACATGGAGAAAGAGGGAAGCATGCATCCCTTATCTTGGAAAGATAAGGGCATAATGATTTGGGAGATTAATGTGTGTCCTTGGTGGTTGGATTACCCATTGGGAAAAGTACATCCCACTGAGAAAAATAGACGTGAAGGTAATACTCTAAAGTTCCCTATTCCATAGGCATCTAGACCAATGTCTATATATGCGGGTATCTGCCATATACTTATGTTTGCAACATTTGCTGCTCAGTCTTCGAGAAGAACATGGAAGACAATATGGATGAGGATGAATTGGATGCAGAGAACCCTTATGTGGATATCACATTACGACCTAGATCAACGGACAGAGAGTCAGCTATCAAGAAAAGACCTGTGAGACCTCTACTCCTCATACTTATGTAATAGTTAACAACTAACACTAAAGAAACAATATAGTATAACCTAGAGTCTTGTCCTTTGTAATTCTTACAAGCAGGTTCTATCGGAGAATGTAGAGTCCTCTAAGACTCGAGAGCTGAGAACAAAGCAATGACTCAATTTTCATGCTTCAAGAACCAATTCCATTAATCAACAACCGAGTTTATCTAGTGAGTATCACTCCTCTCTTTCTTGGTTATGATTTTTTGATTTTGTAGCCAAACTGAAGCTTTCAAGCTAGGATTTGATGCAGATGTAAAGTTGTTTGCATATATGGATGTAATTACAGAGGATATCATTCAGTTGTCGAATGCACCAAAGCTGTAAGTGTTTCTTTTTTTAAGAAATGCGTACATTTAAGAATCTATTTTGGAATATAAGTCATTGATCTAGGGAGATTGAATTGTTCATTGTAGGGTTGATGAATTTTTAGGAAAATTGAAAGCACCAGGTTTGTCACACAATGGTAATTCTTGTGTCGAGGTGGTTCTCTTGGTATGGGCAGATTTTCCCACAAGTTTGGCAGTGGAACTCATAAGTAGTACTACATGCCCAGAGTGGAATAGATTCTCCCTCAAGCTCTCTGCAAGGGTGGCAGAGTTTTCCAATGACTTTGTAGCAGACCAGGGGTGGTACGTGACTTGCTCTCTCCTAGAACATTGGGGCTATATATTTGCACATGCGAAGAAGGCCGAGTTCAAGCTCCATCGATCATATACAGTGCTTCTTGACTTTCGTTATTTATGTGATGATGGAGAGGAGGTACATTAAATCACCTAAATGTTTGTTTATATTGGTCTAATAAGCATGATTTGGATGTATCTAACTTGAGGTGTCATCATCCATTAGGTTCACAATCTACAAATGGGTATCTTCTAGCGTGGAAAATCGGACCTCCCACACATGGATCGACAGGCAGGTGCAAATGTCTCTAATAAGCTTTTTCCAGCAGACATCAGTGCTACACGAGTGTGACCATAAACATGTTGCAAAACGGACACAAGTTGCATCAACTTACTTACAAGGAGGGGCAGAAAGATCAGATTACTTGCACGAGTAAGACCCTATACAAGCACAGATTGAATTTATGGGGTATAATTGAAGTTCTTTCAAGGAAAACAAATATGGATTGTCAAACATCCTCTGATCCCTTTTAGTTCTTCTTGTAGGTGGATACTCAGAACATTCACAGACCCTGGTGATTGCATCATCGATGTCTTTGCAGGTTGCTTTGGGATGGCAAGGCTTTGCGAAGAATTAGGTCGCCATTGTCTTTCCATAGAGAATGACAATGTTGTTGCTGACATGTGTCTGCGATCAATCAGTATAGAATAGCATTTCCATCAACTATGTAGTATTGACAGTAATACTTGTGATCATCACTTTTGATGTTCTTGTTGAGGTTGTCATGTAACACATATTATGTCCTTGGTCATGGTGGTTGTGTGGCACAAGAGTGTCTTTATTGCTCTATGTTTTCTGCTCTTTTTTGGTTCCATAGTCAGAGGTTACTGTGTGGGGAATGCCCTTGTCAATATGTATGCCAATTCCGTGAACCTAGATGATGCAAGGGTAGTGTTTGTAGAGATGCCACAATGGGTTGTGGTCTCCTAGAGTGCGATGATTGTTGGTTGTGCTCAGAATGGGCATGGCAAGACAGCCCTGCAACTGTTCAGGCGCACAGAGAATTTTATGAACTGACCTATTGGGATGTAGTGTCATGGGGTGCTTTGATTGTAGGATGCACTGAACATGTGCATGCTCTTGCTCGAGCTTTTTGGGAAAATGCAACATAGTGGCATGAAGCCAGATAGACTCATATTCCAATGCATGGGAGCCTTAGAAGAGGGTAGAGTAATCTATGCTACTATTGTTAGCAATAGATGGGAGTTGGATTTTGTTGTGGGGAATGCTCTCATCAATATGTATGGCAAGTGCAGCAGCAAAGAGGATGTGATGGTGGTGTTTGTTACAGAGTTGCTACAGTGAGATGTGGTCTCTTGGAGTGCCCTGATTGGCAAGGAGGCATTGCTACTCTTTGCCTTATGGATTTGTGAGCCATCGTGACTGCCCTAGCAGAGGATTGAGTGATCCATGCTACTATTGCTGCAACGGAGGGGAGTCAGATGTTATAAAAAATGCTGTCATCAACATGTATGGCAAGTGTGAAAGCCTTGATGATGCAAGGGCATGGGGTGCAATGATCTCTGGACATGCTGTATATGGCAACATCAAGCTGGCTAGAAAGTGCCTTAAGGAGAGGGTGGAGTGAATTCAAGACTTGAGGGAGATAGTACAGGACCTATAGCACGAATTTTGTGAAAGATAAGGAGTAGGCCAAATAGGGTCATGAAGTTTAGAGACGTTGTCAGGGTGTGACAGTTTGATTAAGTTTTGCAAGAGGGGGATATGCCCTGAATATGCTTTGCCAGAGGTGTGGGGACTAGACTACAAGCCCTTAATTACCTTGGATGTTGTCCAAAAACGATTGGATTTTGTCCTTGGGATAGCCCTCGTCAATATGTATGGGAACTGTGGGATCTTAGATGATGCAAGGCCAGTTCTTGCTGAAATGCTACAGCAGAATTGTATCCCCTATTGTGCAATGATAGCTGAATGCATCCAAAAAGGGCATGGCAAAGATTTAACTATTTGGTCAAATGCAGGCTGAAGGTATTGCACTAGACATGATCACCTTCATCTGCATTGTGGATGTATGCATTAGTCTCGGAGCCTTAGAAGAGGGTAGAGTAATCCATGCACTATTGTTGGCATCAATAGGTTTGGCAAATGTAGGAGCATAGAGGATGCGAGGGTGGTGTTTGTTGTAGAGTTGCTATAGCGAGATGTGATCTCCTGGAGTGCCATGATTGCTATGTGTGCCCATAAAGGGCATGGCAAAAAATCCCTGCAACTGTTTGGCCAAATGCAAGTTGAAGGTCTCCTGTCAGACAAGATCACCTTCATCTGCATTGTGGATGCTTGTGCTTGTATGACATCCTTAGAAGAGGGTCGTGTGACCCATGCTACTGTTGCTGGCAATGGATGGGAGTCAGATGTTATTGTGGGGAATGCCCTCGTCCATATGTATTGCAAGTGTGTGAACCTAAATGATGCAAGCGCAGTGTTCATAGAGATGTCACAGTGGAATGTGGTCTCCTGGAGTGACATTAAGTGTTGGTTGTGCTCAGAATGGGCAGGCAAGGCAGCCCTGCAACTGTTCAGTGGAATGCAGGTGAAAAAAAGTCTCTTGATCTCTTTATTTGTTGATAGTGCACTGTGTGGATGGGACTTCTCTTCATGTTGGTTTTCGATTTCTCCTCATCTCCTCCCAATCTAAGCCGTGATACCTTCATTTTGATTTCAAAGAAAGGTTTTTCCAAATTCCATGCACAAATTATTGTACACACATAGTATTGCATGAGGATCCTTCCATTACTTCATAAGCCTTACTTTACGAAGTTGTCATGTCAAGTTCATTCATATCCATAAGCAAGGCCCTCTCTCTCTAGGTGACATCAGGAGATGTTGGCCCCCTCTCAGCTCCTGGATGGAATAGAGATGCTAGGGAGATGGGTGAATAGAAAGCTCACAATATTCATGAAAATTGAAAAAAAGCTCGTGACAAAAAGTTCACCAAAAAATCACATCCTTGCATGACTTGATTCTCTAAACATTCTACCAGGGAAATTACATACCATGTCAAGAGACCAGAGTGCTCCCGAGGCTAGATTACTTACGTAACTTGATTGTCTAAGCATTCTGCTAGGGGAATTACAGACCGTGTCAAAAGACTGGAGTGCTCCTGAGGCTAAATTGCTTACATACTAAGATTGGATTCTCAAAGTTATGTATTTCAAAGTTATGAGCTAAGACAACAAAGGAGTAAAATTCAAATACAATTTCTTACAGTATTTAAATAGTTATTCAAACATAACAGATATGCATAATCATAAAGTAAATATGAACCTAACCTTCTCATTTAAATAATGACTTTCCAATTAAAAACCAATAAATATTTGACTAGAAAGACCTTCAAGGACTTATACCGACTCAACTTAGCTCTTACATTTTGACCTATAAAGACTATATCATTTTCAATAAAAATGTCAAATCCTCTTAAACAATAAAAATATTATATGTGGGTATATGTGTATGTGTACACTCACACATACTTTTTTTTAAATGAAACCACAATATTTATATAAGAAAAAAGATTTTAAAATGAGAATAGTCTCAACAAAAGACTAAAGCACTGGGAAAACACATCTAAAGAAGAGACATCCAAGTCATTCTCATGACAAGCAACACACACACACTCACACACGAGAATAAAACCGGTTTTCTGTTAACCAAATGGATACTCTGCCCAAAACGCGAGCCGATCGCCAAGATGCTAGACTGCTAAGCGAATTGCTGCTCTAACTAGAGGCCAACAGGCAGTCAAGGTCGAGGGAAGGCCTGATGGGTCTCCCAACAGTAGTATCCGCCACTGCTTACCAATACCAAATTTGGACATGCAAATCTCTCTGACTATAGGGCAGAGCCAAAAGAGATGGCGTACAACCTCCAAGGATTTCCCACAAATGGGACATAAAGGGCTTACAGGGATCCTTTTAGTAAGCTTCCCTCTGGCAGGGAGCCACTGACATAGTAGTTTCTAGAGGAGCATTCTAGTTCTACCACTTGTGCAGCCCCTCCATATACATTGTAGCCTCTTTCTCCACCAAGTCGGGGATCTCTCAAGGGACCATCTCTTATTCAGAACAGGGAAGATTGGAGCTATAGAAAGCAAATGCCTGTAGGCCGTCCTAGCTGAGAGTTTATTGAGGCAGGTCTTGCCCAACTGCCATTGACAAATCCTTCCATCCTGAGTCATCAAACAATTGGAAGGAAATCGCTCCAGCATAGAGCATAGCAAATCCACCTCACCATCATTAAGAGAGAATTGGAACCGCAGAGCATCCACTGAATACCAATCAGCTTGAGCTGGATTATCACTCCAAGTCTTAATCCCTTTCTTGAATAACTGACGTGCCCTGGGAAGGTCATGCAGGGCAAATGCCTCACCATTGATGCGCACTGCCTTACTCCACCAAATCCCTTCTAACAGGCTGACATCTCCTCTCAGACCGCTTCTACCTTTCCAAGAGAGTTTAGCCACACAAACCTTCCATGCCGCAGCAAACCCTGCAGAGATATCTGAACTAGCAATCCAGATTGGAAAATCAGAAATAAGCTTCGCATACCACCGTCAGGCCTGGCCAGTTACCTACCTTCATACCCTTCGCTTTCTCCAAGAAAAATTTCACAATGCTAACCCACGGAGAGGAACTGGCGAATAGCTTTGGAAGCCACTTACAGATAAGGGCCAGATTATTTGTATAAATATCCGGAACCCCCAAACCACCCTCAGACTTTGGCAACTTGAGCGGATCCCATGGAATTGAGTGCATCTTCTTCCGACCTCCTTCCTCAGCCCAAAGAAAGGAGCAGAAGAGTCTTTCTACCTCCAACCAATGCGATTTCCTAAAATGCCAGAGAGTAGCTATATAGGTAGTCGAGGCTGCAAGCACGTGCTGCACAATTAATGCTCTGGCATTCCATCCCAAAGAAAGACCATGCCAAAACTGAAGCTTAGACTTGAAATTGCCCATAACCCAATCGAAACGCTGCCGAATAGAGACCCCCAAGCCTATTGGTGCTCCGCATGATCTCACCCCTTCTGAGGAAAACTAACTTCATATTACTCAACCAGTCTGGTGTGGGGTTGAGATTCGACCGCACTGCAAAAGTTTTGCTCCAGCTGCAAAGAGATCCTGAGATCACGCAAAACTTTTCGAGGATGTTCGTCAGAGTGGTGACACTATCAGGTTCCTCCACCGAGGCAGCCAGGATATCATCAGCGAATAGTTGTGTCAAAAATTGTTCTCCAGAAGGTAGGGTCAAACCATGCAGCGAACCTATAACAGTAACTGATTGAAGCATACTTATGATGAAGGGATGGTCCCGAGTGCAAAGAGAAGGGGTGCCTAGGGGCACCCGTGTCTTACGAACCTCCTCAAGTCATAACTTCCCACCACTCCTCCATTAAGGCAGAGTGTCACAAGGGCTTAAAATTCTAAGTACTTTAATGTACTACAAGACCATGACAACTTTGGTTTTAAAAGTCCAAGGGGAGTCTTAATAATGTGTAATTAAATGCGGCATGGTACCTAGCACATAAGCGTAATTAATCCCTAGGCCCAAAGGCATTCCAGGCTAGTAGGAACCACTCCCCTATGACCATCAAGGGAACGGAATACGTCATACATCAATCCAAAATCTACATGGTAGCGACAACAGCATGTGCCACGTAGCTGACAGCATCGCACAAACCATGGCCTGCATCGCTCAAATGACCTCTACCCCCAATCCTGAACTCTAGGTGTGCCTCTACAAACTGAGTGTACAACTCAGTTTGGGTACACTCCAAAAAACATGCACCATGCTCAATGTACACACCGCGTGACACCCTCTTTCACAATGCCTTCTTGAACACCGGGGATGCTCTGCAATGCTCCTCCCAAAACTGTTGTATGAAGGACCTAGTGGAATCATCCAACAACCGATCGCTGTGAGGTACACGACCACTCAAAGTCCAAAGAGCATCATTCTCACTATCCTCTAGACTCTGCCTCCTAATCATGCCTGCTCGCAATGTGCGCGGTGCAATCTGAAGAAGACGTGAAGCGATACGCACATGGCCTATCATATGAGGTCTACTAATGGCAGCCACAATAGCACGACGTGCTACCAAGGCATCATTGAGTTCCTATGCTTAATAGAAGCATAGGAACGTCAAACACTGCTAAGGACCTCGCTACATACAACCCTATCTCTATGTGCACCAAGACCAGCAAGCCTCCTACACTCTACCAAGTCAGGGTGATCAATCAGGGATGTGAGAAGAGCAGACTGCGAAGCTGGCATGAGGTCACTGAAAAAAGACTGCACGATCTTGCTAGTACGATGACGGATAGTGGACTTTGGCAAGACACATCGTGAAGCAACACTGCTGTTGCAAGGTGGGGCAAGGGGATCAATGGGAGATGGTAGGGTCGAGGGGGGAAGGGAGGCGCCAAGGGGAAGGGGGGGAGGGGGACGGGGATGGGGGGAGGGTGGAGGGGGAAGAGGTAGAGGTGGAGGGCAAAATGTAGGTGGCTAGGGGAAGGGCGGAGGTTGGAGGTAGGGGAGCGGATGAGGATGTGGAGGGGGGGACAATGGAGGTGGGGGTGGCGATGGAGGTGGAGGTGGAGGTGGGATGTAGAGGTGGAGGTGGATCGGTGGTGGCAGCGCGAGCTCTAGCTCTAGAGGCTCTCTTGTGCTCACGAGCCTTCTGCTTGCGCTCCTCGTCAATGAGATTTAGGGGGGGGTTCCTACATCTTTCACGTCTACTAGCTCTACGGCTTTGAGAACCCATTCTCAATGAAAGTAGGATGGAAGGTGTGAGAAATTGATGGGGAGGCAAGAATGGCTAAGAATGGGTGAAATGAACCAAAACGTGGTGTCTTATAGAGAGCCTCAACTCATCCACTAGATTGCTCTTACTCATCCACTAGATTGCTCTTGATTATTATTGGTGGAGAAGGTGCTAAGATTGAAAATAATTGGCTACTAAATTACATTGGATTTTGTTTTGAAACTAATTTTTGTGGTTACTCCAAATACCTCGATCGTAGACCTCGATCGAGGTATTCTATGCCTTATGCTCACCATGGTCATAAACCTCGATCGAGGTATTCTATGCCTCACGCACATCACGGTCATAAACCTCGATAGAGGTATTCTATGCCTCATGCACATCGCGGTCATAAACCTCGATCAAGAGGTATTCTATGCCTCATGCACATCGTGGTCATAAACCTCGATCGAGGTATTCTATGCCTCACGCACTCAAATCACATGCATGTATAACTTACCATGCATGTTGATGATGTGGCTTGCCATCATCATGATGTGTATACATGTGGCTGATGTGGCACCATGCATGGTGATGATGTGGCAATATGGTGTGGAATATATGAGTCTCTTCCATGATGTGGAAATGTGATGTGGCATGATGAGTTGGCATTCATGAGGTGGTATATTGACATGGCAAATTGAGGTGGAGGGATTGGTGATGTGGCAATGTTGACGAGGTATGCCAAGGTGGCAAGGTGTGATGACATGGCTCCAAGAGTCCCTATGATGTGGAATGATGAGGTGGCACATGTGGCTGATGTGGCAGCAGTGTGGCAATCTAAGGTGACATGGCAAGGAGTGATGTCACATCTCCTTGATGACATGGCACCATGCGGTCTAACAACGTGGCATGGTTGCAAGGCAAAAATAGATGACTCAGCCTTCCACATGGGCAGGATGCACACTCCAATGGCTTGCCACTAGGGTCAGTGATGCTCCTAGCCTACCTCACCAAGCCTAATACCAAGCCTACCTTGTCTTGGTATTAGGCTTGGGTGGCCCTTTTTCCCCCACAAAAGGGAGATTTCACTCTTGGAGGCCATATTGTTTGTTTCCATTACTCAAATTTAACCAAAATTTTTTCCTCTTATTCATCATGTGGAGGACTAAAAATATTGACATTTTTGAAATGTTTGGTCATGTTTGAGAATTACTAGATTTATTTTTAATATTCTTTGTTGATCCTCTAAGGAGTAAAAGTAAAAATAAAACTTCAATCTTCCTAAATCTAACCGTTGGATTTGGAATTTGATGATTGAACCACACACCCTTATGTGCCTACCCACCTTCCACTGAATTGGATTTGCTTAATTATTCAAAATACTAAAAAAATCTGGTGTGCTACTAAAATGCATGTATTTTATGACTTTATTTATTATAAATAATTATTTATAATTAGATAAATCATTCAAATAATTACCAATAAATCAAGTTAAGCTCTATATAATGTAAAGAGACCACCTACAAAGTTTCAATAACATTTAATCTAAAATGAGTGAGAAATTTAGAATTTAATATGACACTCTCTGTTCGTGACAAAGGTGTGAAGGCCCTGGAACCATGCCGTGTGACACAAAGAAATTTTTTGTGTGTGCATCGAATTTTTAATCAGACTATACCATTGTGTGCACAATAGCATGAGAGATGTCATGTCTGAAGACTTCAAAGACTAGATCCATAGGGAAGTACGTGAGATTTGCATTTTTGTGTGCTAAAAAGCTTGTTTTTCCACCTCCTAAGGATTGGGGAGTGAACAAAAAGTGGACACCCTTAGCTTGCTACTTCCGTGGACTACATGATGTGAAGATGTGGAGAAAAGACATCCCCTAAGAGAGATGTGGATCAGAGGATCCCACAAGTGTTGACTATTCTAAAGTCTCTCTTTATATAATAAGCCTTCTTGTATTGTTGAATGCACATTGCAATAGATTGAGTGTTGCCTACTTTATGTCTCTTTCATGGTGTCTCGATCCTGCTTGATCCCTCACTTTGACATGGTATCAAAGCTTGGTTCTACCTTCCGCTGAGGTGCCATCCTTCTTGTGAGAGATTGAGACCGATTGGGTGAGCATTCTTTCATTCCGTTGATGAAAGAATTTTTTTGTCATAAAATTCCATTCATTGGTGAGAGAACACTCTTGAGTATGTGAGAGATTTGGTTGAGAGAGAGACTCATAATCTGGGGGGGTCCACCTTGTGTAAGCCATGTATACAACTTGCATTTGAAAGATATTTTTAAAACCCCTCTGTAACCCCTTTCTCCCTATTTTATAGACCCCTACTATGAGTTTTGCACTTAGTAACTATATCCCTTGTATGAATGTTAAATCTGAGGAGCATTTATTTTTCCCCCTCCTTGTATATTTTAGTGTAACTTGAAGCGACACCACCTATGAGAAGTTGTGTTGTGCAACCAAATAAACACTTTATTTTTAATATCATGGGCATGTGCACACACACACACACACACACACACACACACACACATAATAGAACGTATTTCCAACTATGTAGCTAACCAATTCTCAAACTCTCATGCATTTGCTCCTCCATTTTTCTTTTTATCTCCCTTTTACACTCCCAAACTTGTCCTTAGTAACAGTTTTGCATAAAGTAACTTGAATTGGAACATGGATAGAATGAAACAAACATATAAGAAGATGCACACAAACAAATGTTTTTAGCCTCATATGTTGGTTGAGCGAGACTCTTTATATCCTATATGATGCATAGACTAGCATTACATTGTTGACACTCATTAGCTCATTATAACAGCATCATTCTTAAAATATAAAGAGCACACAAATCACTTGTTATCACTCAATCAGTATCATTTTCTCAATTTGTCTCTCTTGATTTTTTTCAAGGTATCTAGTTCTATATTTATGCAATCACTTCATTTTTTAATACATTTAAAAGATCCTAGCTTCCAAAATATACTCTATATGAGGATGATATAAAAGGCAAAGTTGCAGAAAAAAGGAATGCTACAATCTTTGTTAAACTTAGATTTTGCTTATTCATGGATATGAATATATTTTTGTATGGAAACCACTCTTTATTCCATTTCTACTCAATTTCAAAGTCTTGAATAGCCCATGTTTCCCCTCTTCATTTGACACCACAAATAAATTAAAAATGAGTTGTTTTAGTACTAGAGTTGGGATGTTAGTCAAACCCTAGCAGAAAACTAGGGTCACAAGCTCAAGTAATAGGTAGCAAAAACCTCATGAAAGTACCCTAAGTGAAGATAGAATTGGATCAAAAGAACAATTGTGTCAATAATTGAAAATAGATTTACAACCCAAAATTGTCATCAAGTGTGAATCCAAAACCTACTTGAGATGTGGAAATTTTTTTTATTAAGGTAGCTAGACTAAAGGCTACTGCAAATTTCTCGTCCTTCTTGATGGAACCAAAAATGTCTTTAGTAGGATAACATGTAGAGGGGGCAATGTCGTATTTATAATGCAAAGAATATAGCCAAGAGAGGGCCTTAAAATTGGTCGCTTCTCCCCCAATCTGCTCCAAATCTAGTCCTCCATCCGATACTACCTTGTATGTTCATCAACAAGAATTTGAAATGCTTAATGTAAGAAGAGAAAGTTAGAAAAATGTTGTATTCAAGTCTATCTAAACGTATTCAACTTACAACAAATGTAGGAATTTACCTCAAGATTCAGCCCATCTCCTTATGTGGTACATGTGAAGTATCATTATCTGAAACAACAACCACATAGACCCTTTATCTATCCAAGGTTGAAACCACCATTCCAAGTCTTCAACCTTGTTGGGCTTCAAACCCAAAGACCCACATAGTACGTAAGCATGTTGTAAGCCCTCCTTCAATGCATCAATCAACTTTTCATCTAAAGAGACAATCTCATAGTCACCTAGGTTTGCTTCTAGAATCCCTTGTTGTTTGTTCAAATTCTTCCATATATGCTTCTACTTTTTATGAGCCCTAGAGAAAGTTAGACCATTTTCAGCACACTCTTGCATGGCAATTTTATTCAAGCTACCAATGCTATGTAGAAGATCTCCCAAAGAAAATGTTCTTTCTTGTCCAATCATGCCTCCGATTTTACTAAAATAGATTTTACAAGCATCAGAACCAACAAGATGTAGTGGACACTTGAGATAAATCTCGAAACTTCTTAATCAGAAATACCACAAAGTGACAAGAAAGTATGCAGTCCGTATATGCCTCTATACTGATGAAATTTTTCTTCAAGGTGTAGGTTGTATGGTGATGAATCCATAGCCTCCAAATTTTGAAGAAGAAAACTACCTTGGCTACAAACACTATACGCTCCTTTAAGTTTATATATGGTGACAAGAAAATATGAATATAATTAGCAACAATCCTCAAATAGCCCTTAGTCCCCTGCATACTTCTCTTTTTTTTGCAATTTTCTCAAACATTTTTGTACTTGCCTACTTGCAATCCTTTGTGTTGCCCCCCAATTTTGATGGATATTACCTTCATTAGAATTATTGAAAGCATGATTTTCCTCAATAGCATCAAGAATTATTCCTACATCATCAACATCATCTTGATGGCTTCATGCTACCTTTTTGAAGAGATGTGTCTTCAATTCTCAATCCTTGATTCACAACATATCTTTTGGGTTGTTTTGGCTTTCTAGAATATGGGTTCTCAAGACGTTGGATAAGCAACTATAAGTTGATTGCTTACCTTTAATGGATCCTGATCCATAAGGAATTCCACATTCATCATGTCATACTCGAATTTTAGACTTTCCATCAAGTTCCTCTGTGAGGAGTTGAAACTTATCATCTCTAGTGTCTTGTGTTGACTCAACCTTTGACGTATTTTCTCACACTGACTCTCCCAATCTTGGAGAGTAGACTTTGTAACAATTTACTCATGTGCATGTTTCTACCAAGATTGCAAGGGAGATTCTCAAATCCTTCATCAACATTCACAGTAGAGACTTCTTCATGAATTGATTCTGATGTTCTACAACAAGCATGTTTTGATGGTATGATCTCATGGACAACTGTACTGAAAACCCTCTTTATACCAATGCATCTATCCTCTGCTACATTCTAACATTCTTCTTGTGTTGCATTTAGTATGCAATCTTCATCATAGTTATCATCCTTGATAACAAAATGAAAAAGAACATCAATGATTTCATCTTGCATAATCTCCGAACATATCATGCTATAGGTAGGGTCACCAAGCACTCATTTCCCAAAATCTTCTTTTCAGATGATCCATAATCAAACACCTTTATGTGAGTCTTTGAAGCCATGAAATGATAAATAGTGTACCTAATCAAAATAAAACAAATAAAATAAATAAACTCATAACTTATAAATCACAAAGGGTATAGAACCATTTAAATCATTTTAAAAAATAGGTAAATTTGATGCCCACTAGATTAGATCCATGACCAAAGAAAGTGAACAATTTTCTCTAATTTTATTATGGATAGAATTCAAAAAGTTTATGCATCCATATTGAATTGGCGTATCAACTTTTATGTTGATATTTGTGCAAAAGAAATGGGAGATAAAAGGCAAATCATTTATGATTTTTTTGAGCATGCTTATGGTCGGTCATCATAGTACATAGCTAGGGAGAGAAGTAGTCATCACAATAGCCATCATTCAAGTAATTGTTTCACAATAGCCATATTATTTTTCAAATTAGTGAAGTTTTTATTTAAATGTCAAAATGTATATATTTTGTTTTTTAAAATAATCTATTTTGTTTATTTTAAAAAAGAGATTAAAGTAGTTTTTATATTATTTTTCAAATTAGGGAAGTGTAGCATCTTTAACACAAAGTTTGAAATTTCTTTGAAAATGAAATAAGACCAAGGATGTACATCTAAATCCCTTTTTCAATAACATCTAAATCCCAACGACATCCTACCTCATCAAGAAGTACGTGACTAAGTGTAATCAATCAAACAAATAGGATGATTTAAAAAACACGTTCGCGTACACATCATTTTCAAATCATATGGTGCGAGAGGTTGATGCAAGGAGAGGGTAGATCATGTGGCTAGCAATCCCTTTAGGTGGCACGTGAAACTATAGAAATAGGGAACTAGGGAAGGTTGTAGATCTATGTATGGATATAGTTACATAGACAAATGTGATTCCATGAAACCTTATCATGAGATTTTGCAAAAATTCAATCAAAATTGGCTAGCTAAAAGTTTTCATTACGCAAATAGATTATTAAGTCCCATTGAATAGAATATTAATTTTCATTACCCAAATAGAATATTAATTTCCATGTGTTTTTTGGTGCATGCGCCAGCGCGTAGGTTCTGGCACCACTGTTCATATGCAGATAGCGATTTTGAGAGGTGAGATGAGGGCACTGCAGGATGCTAGGGCACTCCCTCACTTGGTTGCGAGTCTAGATTCAGTCGTTGATGCTCTAGGTCGATTAGACATAGTTGAGGACGTTTTGGATATCTTTCGGGCACAGGCTAAGGCAGAGATCGATGATCATGGCTTGGATTGGAGAGCCATTCGAGAGTTGTTTAAGTGTGAGTCACCTCACAGACAGGCCTTGGAGGATATTTCTCTTATGCATTGCATGTATCAAGTGTCCAGGATAAGATGCTTATGATTAGTAAGCAGCCATCAGCTAGTTTATGGTATGCCAGCAGACTTGGACATATGTCTACTGCAGGTATGGAAGCCCTTACAACATTGAGATACATTCCTGTTATGGATGTCTCTCAAATTTTATGTCATGATTGTGATGATGGTCAGCAGTCAGGATCCTCCTTTGTGAGGAAGATAGTCAGTGAGAGGTATCTTGAGCCATTGCAGTTGGTTCATAGTGCAGTTTGTGGGCCTATGCCTACCATTTCACTAGGTGGTGCCTCTTATTTTGTGACATTTATTGATGCTGCTACAAAGTACATATGGGTCTATCCGATTCGGCAGAAGCATGATGTATATGATACATTTCAGCGCTTCTTGGGTAATGCTGAAAATCAGTCAGGAAAGAAGCTATTGAGCTTGATGACTGATGGTGATGCAGAGTTTACCTCTTCTAGATTTCAGCATCTATGTCATACACTAGGAGGGTGTTGAGCACTCCTCATCTTAATGCTCGCCCTAGAATCGGCCAACAATGCCTCCAACTCTACAATCCTGTGTCTCAAGCCTCCAACTCATGTTGAGGCGGTGTAGATGTGGGAGGTGGTGTAGATGTGGGAGGCTCCATAGATGTGGGAGGTGGAATCGAAAGTGATCTCGATAGGGTAGAGACCATGTCGTGCAAGGATGAGGCCACTAAATGAACATCCCCCCTAATCCATCCTCCAATAGCTCGCAATGCCGGTGCAGGGATGGTGTGCAGCTTTGGTGCCTCGCGTCGATGCCGAACACCTGCAGTTTGATGCTCCTGACGCCCCATCCTACCATGTCCCGCTCCTAATCCTGGACGGGTACTAAGGTAGTCTACCCAATGACCAAGCACAAACTCAGCATATAGCTGCATGGCAAATGACCTGGCTATCTGACGGTTGTGAGGCAATTGACCACCAGTCACAGTGAGATATCTCAGATAAATGTGTGCTGCTATGATGGGGTGCCTACAACGTAAAATATAAAAGGGCTGCCTTGATCGTGGTCACATTGCCTCAATATGACGCCTTTAGCAATCTTCCATGCATGACCACCCAAAGAGATATGATAACCTGCCTCAACCAACTGTCCAGTACTGATCTTGCTCGTAGCAAGTCCTGGTATATGTCTAACCCTCTGTAGAACAAGAATAGAGCCACTAGGCATAACAAGGTGGATATCCCCATAACCATAGACATCCATAGAATGATCAATTCCCATCAAACCACTCTCCACAATGCATTTCTGATATGCACTGAACCATGACCTATGAGGGGTCATATGACATGAAGCACATGGATCTAACATCCAATCACCAAGAATGGGTATATCAGTGGCCAAGAAGGAGGTGTCAGACATAGACAAAAGAATGCCTTCATCACTGCTACTGTCAGTGGAAACCCTGGCATCCATGCCTTGAAGCTCAACATGCTTCTTCTCCTTCTTCCTGTCATTCTTAACCTTGCTCTTCTTCTTGTATTTTCTCAGCCATTTCCAGCAATACTTTTTCATGTGGCCATACTTTCCACAATAGAAACATCTAACACAAGTCCGAGAGCTAGACTTGCTCCTGGAATTCCCCCTTGAACATGACCTGTTTCTACCAATTGATCGACCTTTGGAGTGCATATCAAGGCTGTATTTCAGCCCATCAGGACATTTCAGCCCATCATGTTGTAACATAACACTATCATGGTCATACATCCGGCATATACGAGTATAAAACTCATATGCATGGTAGTCTACACCCTGTACACCATCCAGTACCTACAAGTAGACTGACTTCGAGAGTGATGCCTGAATGATAGAGCATGCTTGCTCATCCAAGTCATCCCAATCACTCTATTTAATGCTATTAGGCTTGACACGTTTGCATTGAATGGGCTTATGCTGCCTCTTCTGCACTAACACATCATAAATCTGCTCTTTCCAATACTGAAAGTTTGATCCATCCAACCTCTCAATATCAAAGAGGGCACTACCAGCTGTAGATGCCATATCTGTGGCACAATAGGTCACAACCAAAGAGCAGTATAGTGCAATAGGCAACCCAAATGACCAAAAAATATAGTGTTGTCCAGACCAATCAGGTCTCCAAATAAATTGGCTGATCCAATGCTCAAAAGCACTCAGCCATAAAGAGGCATAAACAAGAATATATGCAGCCCAGTAACCTGCCAATGCCTGGCAATCCAAGTAAGAAATGCACTGAACCAAATGAGCAATGCCTGCTCAACCAATGGCAATAGGAGCCCAGCTCAACTATCCATAAATATCAGTGCGGCATCCACTAATGTAAATCCATAATGCATCGAAATGGCATTTACTACAACACCAATGCATCACCTCAAGTGTGCAATCCTTTGGCAACAAAATCAAGCATTCACCACTTGCCAAATGTGCCAAAGTGATTTGCCAAAATGCCAATAATGCCCTTGGAATGAAGTGAGATCCCAATCACTTTCTGTAATTTACTTTCCCAATTCACTGTTGTGCAAGAGAAATCCCTACAACAATACCTCACAGCCACTTTGGGCAAAATAACACGCTGTCCCTGTTTTTGAACAGCGATATCTTTTCACTGAAAGACCGGATGCCAAAGCTGTAAACAGCAAAGTTGTAGCTGGTAGAAAGATCTACAACTTGTGAGTTGACCTCAAGAGCCAAATCCTTGTGGATTTTCAGATATTCTCACCTGAAAAACAGCTTCCTGCACATTGGTCACAAATAGACAGTAGACTGCAACTTTTTGTGGTTTTGCAGAGGCTATAACTCCTGCAGCTTATACCGGATCAACTTGCTTCCAAAAGCAAAGTTGTAGTATGTTCTGTGAACTACAACTTTTCAGTTTGGCACAAAGTGCAATTCCGCACCAGGAAAGAGATATTCAGTCCTGAAAATGACTATTTTGTCATAAAAACAGCAACAGCAGCTTCCTTGAATGTTTGCTGCCAAGTGACATCATGAGAAATACTATGGGCATACATCAAGTATCCTGCAAGTCAATGAGCACAAACCAGCTCAAACATGTATCCACTTTCATGCATAAAAGCGTACCAAATGCCTGTCGTAAATCTGTCAGAGTCTCCCCTATGAAAAGTCAGTATAAAATTGAAGGACCAAAGTTGTCCAAAAGATGTAAATAAACCCAACAAATCAATGCAAAGTGACTATCAATGTCACTGAACTCAGCATCAAGACACCTCACAAATGTTACCAAGGCTGTATTTTCTGCTCAACCTTGAGACCTCTCACAGCATGTGAGGAATGATGCATCCAAAATGTCTCAATTGACAACCAAAATGGCATCCAAATGGCATGTACCACTATATCATTTGTGCATCCAAGTAAGCGACAATATCATGCATCCGTTGTACCCTTGTGACATCTGCAAAAAAAGAAAAATGGCACTGTACTTGTGCTGTCACTATTTTTAAACAGCAATATCTTTTGATCCAAAAGTTGGATCAACTTGCGTCCAACAGCAAAGTTGTAGTGTTTTGAAGGATCTACAACTCTCTAATTAAATGTAGTAGCAGATTCTGCACAGGTGAAAAGATATGCAGTCTGCAAAATGGCTGTCTGCACACTGATCACGAACTGTCCCTATTTTGGACAGTAAATAACTATGTACCGTAAACTCGGATGACCGAGCTGTCAACAGAGAAAACGTAGCCCTTCCAAAGTTCTCCGACTCTTCTGTTGGGCACTAAGCCTAAATCCTTATGGATTTGCAAATACTTGCTGTCGAAAATGGTATTCTGCTCACTTTTACTGTCTGAAATACTGTCAGATTTCCAGACTAAAAACAAAGAACTCACTCTTTTTCTCCAAAGTGGATGTTGTTGCTATCACTGGGCTGCTCTTCCTTTGCTCACGGGAAGGAGAAGGGTATGGAGAGAAAAGAGACTCCTATCTACTCCATCTAAGAGCTCGCAGTGGCTCACGAGCCATCTGCAGCAGCTGCATCTATAAAGAGCTTCCCTATAGCTCTCTCCAAACAACGCTCTCCAATGAAGGCTCAGCCTCAAGAGTGCATCGCTCAAAGCTCCAGCCTTAGTAGCAGCAGCAAGCCTAAACGGTGCTTTTACGACCAAGCTCCAAGACACAAGCTGCCTCTAAGACTCATACGACAGCTTCCAACGACTGCTTGCTCCAGCCACCTCCAAGACTCGCTCTATACCTCATGGGAGCCTCTCTGATGACACCTCCACAGTGCAGCTCCAAAAAAGGCCAGTGCCTCTTTCCAACACCCTCCGCGGCCTGCAAAGCCTAAGCTCTAGCACTCTAGGCTCATAACTCCTTCTTCAACGCCTACTTCTGCAGCTTCGATGACTCCATTGAACTCTCTCCTTAGGCTCTTCTCCTCGAGCTCCCGGAGCTCAGATCAGCAGATCAGCATAGCTATGGCTGCCCCGTCTTCTCCACGAGAGACATCGATCCAAAGCTCCTTCAATGCTCGATCCGCACACACCACAAGCCCTCGCGAAGCTCCCCGCAAATCGAAGACCACGACTTGCTCTGATACCAGTTGTGAGAGAGGGGAGCACACACAAAGGGATAGGAGGAGACACCAAAAGTGGTGGAGCAAAAACTACTCCAGCTTATTTCTCTTTCATATATATATATGAGTATACATGGGCACTGTACAGTGGGTGGGCACACTGCCCTTTACCCCAACAACAGCATATATGGCTAATCCAGGAAAGAGGCATTGGGAGGAAGTTAAGTGCTTCATGAGGTACATGAAGGGTACCAAGGAGATGTGCATCTGCTTTGGTAAAGGAGACATGCGTGTACTTGGGTACACAGATTCAGACTATGCAGGGCATGTGGATAGTAGGAGATCCACTTCTGGTTATGTGTTCACCTTTGCAGGTGGTGTAGTGTAGTGGATGTCTTGCGCACATAAGTGTGTTGCTTTGTCTACCACAGAGGCTGAGTATGTTGCAGCCACAGAGGGTTGCAAGGAGGCTATATGGCTTGATCGGCTAGTGGGAGATTTGGGGATTCATACAGGTGTACCGACATTGCATAGTGATTCCATGAGTGCTATTCAACTAGCACGGAATCCGGTTTTTCATGCAAAGACCAAACACATTGAGGTCAGGTACCATTTCATCAGGGAGGTACTTGAGGACAAGCACATAGAGCTTGTCAAGGTTCATACAGATGATAACCCTGCAGATATGCTGACGAAGAGTCTACCTAGTCATCAGCGGTTTGAGTATTATCGTGTATTGATGGGCATTGGATAGTATGCTCACTGGTTGTTCTCCCTTAAAGGCACATTGTCCTTTAAGTGGGAGGTTGTGGGGATTAAAGGTCACTGTGCCTTTACCTCGGTTATGTACAATACTCAAACACATATATAAATGAATGAAAAAGAAGATTAGGGTGGTTCTGCACCCACCAAAACTTATGTGGCTCTCTGTTTCTCTCTCTCCCTCTTCCGTTCTTGCTTCCGTTGAGAGCACTCTCAGCTATGGCCTTCTTTCCTGGTGGAAGGTCGCATAATTCCCAAGTATTGTTCTTATACAAAGCATCCATTTCTTCATTGGTGGTCTTCCTACCATTAATAAGTACCTAATGATATCTCCACACCACTCTGGAACAGCTATTTGAAATAGTGTGGCATCTGGCAAGTCGTCTTCTACTCTAGTGGCTTCTTCTCCCAACTTTTTGACACGAGACATGTGATCGACAATGTAGTGTTGGGCACTTTTGCAAACCATTATTTTGAAGTTAAATTCTTGAAGCAAGAGGAGCCATCTGGTTATTCTTCCTATTGTACATGGATGGTTCAAAAGATAAAGCAATGCTTGATGGTCGGTGTGGAAGACAAAATCATTTGCCAATAGATAGTGCCGAAATTTCTTAACACAATACACCATTGCTAGGGCTTCTCTTTCTGTGGTGGTATAGTTGATCTCTACAACTGGCGAAGTAGAAAGGGGACTCTTTCTTATGCTCACCAGGTTGACAAAGCACACTCCCAATTGCATACTTGGATCCATCACTATGAACATGAAAATCAATCTCCTAATTGGGAGATATAAGGATAGGTGTTGTGATTAGGCATCACTTTAAAAGCTCAAAGGCTTGGTCACACTCTTCTATCCATAAGAATTCCACTAATAATTTGTAAAGTGGTCTAGCTATCATGGCATACCGCAATATAAATCTTCTATAATAGCCGGCATGTCCCATAAAGACCTATACACCTTTGGAATTTGTAGGAGGAGGCAATTCCATGATGATTTTGACTTTGTCCATGTCAGTTGCAATCCCATGTTGAGAAATGATGTGTCCCAAAATAACTCCGTGGGTGACCATGAATTGGCATTTTGTTGGATTTAGGGAGATGCCATACTCCCTGCATTTGATTAGTACTGCTTTAAGACATTTAAAGTGGTCTTTTTTGTGCAAATGGATGCACAAAATCATCCAAGAGAACCTGTAAAACTTATTCAGAAATAACTTGAAAGCTATAAACATGATTCACTGGAATGTGGCTGGGGCATTACAAAGGCCGAATGGCATGACTCTATATGCAAAAATACCCCATTCTGTAGCAAATGTTGTTTTTGATTGGTCTTTAGGAGCAATTTGCACTTGGTTATAGCCACTGAAGCCATCCAAGAAGCTATATATTTCGGAGCCTGCCACCTTTTCCAACACTGTTTCTGTTAAGGGTAGGGGATAGTGATCGCTAATTGTGGTGACATTCACATTCTTTAAGTTTACACATATTCTAAGCTTCTTGTTGCTTTTAGGCACAATGACGATGGGTGAAACCCAATCAGTGTACTCTATCTCATAGATGAATCCGGCATCTACGAGTTTTTCCAGCTCATCATAAACCATGGTGCCATACTTAGGATTTGTGCGATAAGGTCCACATACCTTAGGGTGGGCACCTTATCTTATAGGTATCGTATGTACTGCCACGTCTAGTGAAATTCCTTTCATCTCTTTGTATGACCATGCTAGGCAGTCAACGATATTCCATTAGGAGTTCTTTGATTTTGGTTTCATCTTCTTGTTGAAGTTGTTTCCCAATGAAAACCAAATTTTCTTCCTCCCCTTCAAGGGCGAGGTTTATTGTGCGAGTTTTTGCCGGTCCCTCATAGATTGGACTTTCTCCAATGCTATCGGTTTCTTGAACTTCAGATTCTCTTAGTGGTCTTGACATTGCTATTGGGACACTGCCACTTGTGTAATTCTTGAAGTACTCCGGCACTTCTCGAAGATCGGCCTGTGATGGTGTTGAACTAGCCTGACATGTGCCATGTGTACTAGGTGGCATAGTTTCATTTACCAATTTGTTAGGCTCTTTTTGACTTTCTTTTTCTAAAGGCTCTTGATCGAGCTTCATGATCGAGCTTCATCTACACATGTGGTTTATATTTCTAAAACTTCTTACGTTGGGAGCTATGGGGTAACTTTTCCACTGGTAAGGTGTTCCCAACAAGGGTTTATTTGCTGCACATACTCCTTCCTGTTGGGGTTTGTCAATGTCCTGCCTCTCCATAGGCACACTTGCAGTCCTATGTGTGTGCTAGAGGGGTAGTTAGGTGTGTTAGGTGGAGCTAGATGCTTCTAGAGGATAGGGGAGAGATTCTAGGAGCTTGGTGGCCTTTGGTATGAGGTCATCTATGATGTCAGTGTGGATGTAGAGGTAGCCTACATATGGCCCTCATTTCTCTTCATTTTATGAGACAGTTCTTCATTTGTGTCCATCTTCTTGTCTCCATTTTGCTTAGCTTGCTCTTTTCCAACATGGTATCAGAGTAGTACCAGCCTCCTTGAGCTTGATCCTGCCACCTCATCATCTTCTTCTCCACCTCCACCCTCTTCACCATTCTTCCCCCTTTCAGCCCAGCTCTTGGAGCTTCTAATTCTACACCTACAGTCAACTATTGCCCGAGCCCTTGGAGCTAGAGAACCCCCAAACATAGGCGACCATACCCCCAGAGGATTTCTCGACATTGTCCCTATGCAGCCCAAATAGCGTAGTTTTTTGCCATATCTCTGTTGCAGAATACTCACTACCTGTTGCACCATTGCTTGAGCCCTCTTAGGAGAAGATGGGCGACCTCAAGACAATCATTTTGAGTCACTTTGGAGCCCATTTGGTTTAGTAACGAGGGAGAAAACGTCAAAATACAGACTCAACCTACAGCAGCTCCCCCGGGCAAAACAACGCACCATTTTGCCCAACCTCTGTGCTGGATCTTCTCCTTAGTGAGAGCTTTCTTTTGCTCCAAAAAGCCCTTTGAGTGCTTCACTCTGTTGCTCCAATTTCGGCCTCTAGCCTCGAACTGCTCGATTTGGGGATAACTGTGATCTCTCTTTCCGCTTGCAACTATTTCGAGAGGTTTCATGATAGAAAGTTCTAGAATTATATTAATTATCTTTTTTCTTTAGGATGTTTGATCATTGGATGTGATCTAGAGCACATTTGAGTTGCATCTTTGGAGCACCAACCTGCAGTTTGACGGTTTTACAAGCATATGCATAAAAAAATTATAGTCAAAGGTCAGCAATTTTTCAAAGATTTGATTGTCAAAGCTGCATTTATTATTGCTTGACTGTATCAGATCAGTTTGACAGAGATCTACCCTCTCATGGCACCTTCATTTGACTCCAAGTACAAGAAAAAGATGAAGGTCATATACCTAAGATATGCTTCTCTAGACAACTATGGAGATAACAAGATAATTGTTCTCTCGAAGGATATGATTTTCAGATCCACTTGTTATCATGGTACCATCTTATAAGGCATTAGACACTGCCCATGTGGTAAGACCTTGCCTTGACATGGATATTTTGCTTTGCTACAAGAAGAGGCTTCTTGTCAAGCCCACATCATCCAGGAGATGATGAGTATGTTTTTTGAGCTCCACTTGTATCTCCCCTAGTTGTCAAGGTACTCTGCCTGGATAGTCCTCCAAAATGATTGTAATAAACTATGTGTTCTTTGTCCTCACCTCTGGTCACCTATGATGTAGACCATGTGAGTATGTGTTGTCCCCTTGGTACCTTCTGCAGACTTGTGTTTGTACATGCAGGGGAGATAACCATTAGGGGGGGGTTTTGTTTTTTGCCCTCATGGTACCTCTTGCAGACATTTTGTTTGTACATGCAAGGGAGATAACCATTGGGGGGGGTTGTGTTCCCCACTTTATATACCTTACACCCATGGGAACCCTTGCTAGCTTGAGATCCTAGCCATTGATAGATCCATGACCACCATGAGATGGCATGTGACACCTTGTGCTAGTTGTATCCTTGACATAGCTTGCAGTCCCTTGAGGGGGGGTTTGTTGGGGTTTGTCAATGTCCTGCCTCTCCATAGGCACACTTGCGGTCCTATGTGTGTGCTAGAGGGGCAGTTAGGTGTGTTAGGTGGAGCTAGATGCTTCTAGAGGATAGGGTAGAGATTCTAGGAGCTTGGTAGGCTTTGGTATGAGGTCATCTATGATGTCAGTGTGGATGTAGAGGTAGCCTTCATATGGCCCTCATTTCTCTTCATTCTATGAGACAATTCTTCATTTGTGTCCATCTTCTTGTCTCCATTTTGCTCAGCTTGCTCTTTTCCAACACTTCCAGTCCCTCAGGGGACCATTCAAGAGGCGGTGGTTCTGATTTTGAGGGAGCCAGCTTTGCAAGATACAATTTGACGATCCTTGTTTGGACTCGTTCAAATTCATTGGTGTTTGGCCTTGGCTTTTCTACGATTTCCTCCTTCAGCTTTCTTGCAGGATCTTCTGCTGTTATTCAACTTTGGAGGTTCAATTTTTGGAAGCTCAACTACCATTAGGGCATGCATAATGGCTAAGTCATTGTCATAGACTTGATCTTCAATTTTAGCATTCTCAGCCTCAGTTTGAAGTTCCCAAGGAAAATCTGAGTCATCATTGGTATGCGTACCTTCTTCAGGTTGATTATCCCACTCAAGGTCAGCCATAAAGAATGGCACCTCTAGATTGATTGGTCCTTCATGTGTGAGTGGAGGATCTACTTGTAGCACCTTATCATCTATCTGCGAGAAGATGGGATCTAATGAATGGCAGTTGTCAATGGTTGCCAATGTTTGTATCCAGTTATTGACATTGCTTTGTGAATCACCCGCTATGGCATGCTATTGTAGGGGAGCTGATTTGCTTGAGATTGTCGTTGAAGATGTGTCATCCAACGCTCTAGGCACAATTGGATTTATAGCTCCTATCAGTCTATGAGTTCCTTAGTCATGGAGGACTGATCCTTCCCGTAACCAAGGACATCCGAGTAAGATTTGATAGGATTTTTTGGGGAGATCCAAGATTGTGAATTGAAGGGAAAAGCGGACTTCTGCGACCTTTGTGGACACACCATTCACTATTCCCAAGGGTTTAGCCCATGAATGATCAGTAAGGTGTATGTTGAAATTAGGCTTTTGCATTGGTGGGAGACCCCATTCATCGTAGAGCTCCTTTGATAGATGAAAGCAGTAGATGCCAGAAAACTAATTTTAAAGGCTGCACCCTATCAACTCATTGTAGGACAACTATACAAGATGGGCAAGGACCAGGTATTAAGAAGATGTGTCATGCCTCATGAGATCATGCCAATCTTGAGTGAAGTCCATGAAGGCATTGCAAGAGGACACTTCCAAGGGGAAGCCACAACAAGAAAAGTCCTCCTCGCAGGCTACTGGTGGCCAACACTTTGGGCAGATGCCTATGAATATGTAAAAGGCTGTGATGTACGCCGATAGACTACTAAACTAAAACACAAGGACTTCAATCCCCTAACAACAATTGTTGCACAAAAACCATTTGAAAGATGGGGGATTATGTGGGTCCCATCCATCCAGCAGAGGGAACACAGGCACGCTACATCATTGTGGCCACTGATTACTTTACCAAATGGGCTAAAGCTAAAGCAGTCAGAAAGGCAGATGCCAAAAGCACAATAAGATTCTTATATGAGAATGTGATCACCCGATTTGGATGCCCCATTGAAATTGTGTTGGATAGAGGCACACATTTTGTCAATGAGGTAATCCAAGAACTCTTGTTTGGCTTTATGGTAATCCATAGAAAAAGCACACCCTACTACCCCCAAGGGAATGGATAGGCCGAATCCACCAACAAAATATTATGCATTATCCTCACCAAGGTAGTAGAACCACAACGTTCTGATTGGGCAGAGAAACTGAATGCAGCCTTTGGGCATACAGAACCACACTCAAGGTCACTATAGGGAATACACCTTTTCAATTGGTGTATGCCACTGTGGTCCCACTAGAATTTGTAATACCAAGCCTATGCATAGCAGTACAAGAATGCATGGGAGATCATGAATCATTGAAAGAAAGACTCTATCAGTTGGAGAAGCATACAGAGACAAGACTAGTCGCCTACCACGCCATGACAACAAAAAAATGCAGAAGAAAGGCATGGTTGACAGAAATCTTAAAGCTAAAGGCATCAAGGAAGGTGACTTGGTCTTGTTATACAATGCCAAACTACACAAGGGGAAACTGAAGTATCTAGGTCAAGGACCCTACCAAGTAAGAAAGATGAATCCCATCGGAGCTGTGCTGCTAGAAACATTGGATGGAGTCCAATTCAACACAACAATAAATGGGAGCCGACTGAAGCACTATTACTTCAACACGCCAGCCATCCCTGACAAAAATGAAGATTTGGGAAACCCAATTCTTCCTTAGTTAGGATTAGATTGTATCACGAGCACTCGCTTGCATATGTACGTCTTTGCACATATAGGTAGTATCAATTGATTTTAACCTAGGGCTCAGAAGTGATGCCTGATTTTTAGCTGCCCTATGAAATCCCAGCAAAAACAAAAAGCCTATAGTTAGTCTCTACCTAGCTACTAGGTCATGTGCACTCACACGCTTTTGCTTAGACACATAGATGATTGCATGAATAATTGTGCCACACACTTTCATTGCACATTCTCAAAGCATGTATTAAAAAAAAAAAAAAAGATCCCTCACAAACACACACAAAGGTCATACCTGCATGCCAACTAATCTAATGATCAATGGTACACCACATGCACCCTCTAAACCACGGCAACCATAGGCATTTGTGGTCCAGAGTGATAGCTCCAAGGAGGATTCAATGCATGACCAAGAAGAACAAATGCCACCCCAGTCACCACCGGCCTACACAACCATTGATGGGGCCTAGTCACTCGAACTTGTTTGCCACCTACATCGACTTATGCTCTTTCCAAGGATGCAACATCTTACTTAGAGCAAAGGGGTCTAGGAAGTCTACATGAGAGCCTAAAATCCTTGGAGGACAGTCCAGTTTTATGCAGTTCCACGACGTAAAAAATGGGAAGCCAACACACACCTTGGATGAAGGTAGCACCATTAATTGGCTAATGATCGAACCATACTCTGGTGTAGAATCGAATATCCAAGGCACAATGATCGGAGCACTTCAGCAGCATGAGCAAATAATGCGTGGCAACATTGATCGCTTCCTTCGCCTAAGTGCTATCTTTTACAAAACATTGGAATACATTGTGGAGGTCCCATGTTACCTCAATGGCCATTTGCCTCCACTCAGTTTCAATCCCAATGAACGGGTTGATGCTTAGATTACAAGCCGACTCTATCAAAGAGTGATCTTCTTAGAAGCATACCACATATCTCTGTTCGAACAAATGGTGGATATAGGCTACCTGAAAACTAAGAAAAAATTGTATGGTGCCAAGGTTTTACAGCAGGATCGACTGGCACGACACAAGTTCCATAGCCACTAGACTAAAGGCATGGCAACCCAGCTATGTGCTCGCAATAAGCCATAAGTCGAGGACGGTTAATAAAATCGATCCGGGAGTATGTTGTCTCTGTGCCAACATGGACTTAGGTAGTACAGAATGTGTGCGTAGAGTAGCGGCAAAGCTTCGCTTGTACTTGCATAAGGCTAGGAATAATATCTCTTAGGAATCCTCAACATGCAAGTTCTACTTGCAATTCCTACATGCATGTTCTACTTGCAACTTCTACTTGCAATTCCTACATGCAAGTTCTACTTGCAACTTCTACATGCAACTCCTACATGCAAGTCCTACATGCAACTCCTACATGCAAGTCCTACATGCGATTCCTACATGCATGTTCTACATGCGAGTTCTACATGCAACTCCTACATGCAACATGCAACATGCGAGTTCTACATCCAACTCCTACATGCAACTTCTATATGCAAGTTCTACATGTAGAGAGAGAATGTCTTACAACTCCTACGTGCAGAGAGAGAAGCTCTCCAACTTGTATAAATACCCCATAATGGAATGAAGCCCACACTCTTTGGGGCATTGTGTTGAGTTCTACTTTGGTATTCCAAGCTATTGTCTCAAGTGTCCATGCTTCCTTGCACTCCACGTCCAAAAGCATGTCCTAACCTTGCAATTCCTCCTCCCCTCTCCTCCAACCTTGCAACCCATCCTCTCCGTCTCGTCCTCCCTCCTCCTCCTCCCTTCTCCTCCTCCTCCCTCCTCATCCTTTCTCCTCCTCCCTCCTCCTCCTCCTCCTCCTCCCTCCTCTCTCTTCTTTCCCCCATGCTCTTACGCCTTTTTCCTCTCCCACCCCTATGCTCCCCCTAAACCCTTAGTTTCTCAACCCTTAACCTCCATGATCTACGAGGGAGACGAGTTCTCCACCCTGTACTCTACCCTGAACCTTGGATCCTTGTTCTAACCCTGGAACCTCTTCTAAACTCTGGAACCTCTTCTAACTCTGGAACCTTCTTCTAAACCTTGGAACCTCCTTCTAAACCTTGAACCTCCCTCTAACCCTTAAACTCCTCCTAAATCTTGCAACCCTCAATGAAGGCGAAAGCCTTCATTACCTCGACCATGATGATGCACGTTCCTTTTACACATGCATGCACTATGTTTGCTTACCACACTTAAGCCTACGTCTCTCACCGGAATATGACTTGAGGTCCTAATATACACGTATACTACAAACGACAACCTGAATATATCTGTAGGTGACAAAAAGCCTCGGAACCTTGCATACTGAGAATACCGTGCTCTTCCTGCGAAAGCCGTGGGAAAGAGCCAACACCATTCTTGATATGCGTTTGAATGGTGGCATAGAAATACTAGAGCTGCCTTGCTAGCTACCTTCACATGTAGGTAATATTATTTGTTTGGCATTTTTCATCCAGTTTGTATTTGGGTATGAGAAAAATTGTCGCTTGCTTAGATTGTAAAATCACAATCTCCCATTAGAGCTCATAAAGTAGCATGCTTAGCTCGCTAGCAACTAGACCTCCTAGGACCTTCCTATTCTCTGGTGAGAAGGCATTGACTACATGAGAATTGGCAGGGTGCAATAAGTCCTATGTGCTATATTCAAATTGCAAATTGTTATGTGTGATAAGTCCTAAGTGCTAAATGCAAAGTGCTATGTGCTAAACAAAATGTGCAATTTGTTGAATCCAATGTTGAATGTACCCAAGGAAGGGCATGTTCCTTAGTCTTATAATTTTTTTAAAGGAAGCATGCCAAATCTCCCCCTATATAAATGTGTGGTTGAAGTGCTATGAGCTTAATGCAATGTGCAATGTGTTGAATGTGCTGAGTGCAATGTGCTGAATGCAATGTGTAATGTACTTAAGGAAGGGCACGTTCCTTGGTCTTATAATTTTTGGAGGGGAAGCGTGCTAACTCTCCCTTCACACAAATGTATCATTGTAATAAGTGCAAAGTGCAATCTAAAAAATTGTGGTAAGTGCAAAGTGTTGAATTCAACATATATATTGAAATTAAAGTACATTTTTCCTTTTCCTTTTCAACAAAAGGCTCTCTTCTCTTTCAACATAGCTACCTACCCAAATCTAGTTCCTAAATTATTTTTCCTTGTAATATAGATGCAAAGAACACACCAAATCCCATCCTTGCACCAATACGTTCTATGGCATGCACACATTCCTTCCCTTCTTTTGGTCTTGGATGTTTTGGTTTTTTTTAAACCATTATGCATAGACACATGGATTTATAAGCAACCAAGGATCAGCTTTGCAACCCTCTAGAGACCTTGCTAGGACGGATACAAAGTATGTTGCAAAGGCAATGCAGCCAACTGCGAGCGTGACAAGCACCATATATTAAGGCATGAGCAATAAATTGGCTTGTAATCGTAAACGTTAAATTAAACCAAACAACCTCTAAACTAACCATAGCCATGGTCAAGGCATACTAATCCTCATCCATACTATATATAATTGATGTTTTTCTCTCTGTAGAACTTGAGGCTCGCTCCATCTACACATGTTGCCTTCCAAAGTTTGGTTT
Source organism: Dipteris shenzhenensis (assembly GCF_047967505.1). NCBI lineage: Eukaryota > Viridiplantae > Streptophyta > Polypodiopsida > Gleicheniales > Dipteridaceae > Dipteris > Dipteris shenzhenensis. The sequence goes on from NC_141612.1 coordinate 23,162,593, forward strand.
TAGAAAATCAAAGAAGTGGCACAATTGAAGCAAACGTTCTGGGGAGAGGTAGCTCTCTCATTGGTATCCATGGCTTCCCTCCCATCACAACCATGCATCTTCTCTTAGCCCTTCTTCTAAATTCCATTAGCTTGGATTGGGTCTCTGCTCCCATGGAACACAACAAAGAAGATTGAAGAGACAGAGGAACTAGAGCAATAGTTGCTGCTAGGGCTTCTATCCCTCATAGGCCCCACATAAACGACCCTAAGGATACCTCATGTGAATGCCTTCCCTATCCTCGAATCGACATTAGACCTGAAATCACTCCAACTCTATTGCGTCCCATATTTGCTGAAATTTTGCTCTCTATTGAGGTTTCAAGAACCTGTGAATCTTGATGCACAATTGGAGCAAGCGCTTCTATATGTTGTGCCATTGACCCTATCTATAGGAATCACTCCCCTCTTTGATATCATCTACTCAGGTGGTTTTTTCCTAGTGATATAGAGGGCTTTTCCGAGGAGATCAATTGTGTCAGTAATGTGCGGGTCCCCTACTAGTTCTCCCAAAGTCAAAGACATAAAAAAAAGAAATGAGTAGCAATAGCTCAAATAATAGGGCGTTTGCCTACTGGAGCTACTTGCAAATAAAGAAATGGACTTTTACCCCCATGAAAAAGACTTCTACTAAGTATGAAAAATACCCGCGTGAGCAAACTTAAAGCGAAAATATATCATGCTGGACATGAGAAGACCCCCCTAAAATAGGAAAAAGAAAACTCAAAATGATCTGGAAAGAAACCAAGGTTGAGGCTAAAAGTGCAACCTCAACCCTACTGTAGACTCTAAGAAAAAGGGGAAACCTCTCCATTCCCTAAGGAATATAACCCTCCTGCTGGTGGCTGAGGCTGCCGGGGAAGAACCCTACATGCTCGCCCAACTGGCCGTTAGTGTGTGAACAGTCTCAACCCAAATACTAGCCAGGGTGTGCGAGGGATGGACCTGTTGAGATCCGTCTAAGGCCTCTGTGCATTTAGCCCTCCGGATCTGCCAGGCAGTGATGCTAGCCAGTATCTCCCAAGCGGTATCCCCATCAGCATGTACTGGTCTATAGTAAGAGTTAGGCACATCCTCAAGGCAACAAGTCTCGACTAGGTGACGTTGAATCGATATGGCCCAAGAAGCATCTTGCCACTTAAAGAAGATCCAAGGCCCTGACAGGGAGAGCCAAGCCACTGATCCCCACGTCATGAAGAAACGAGAAGGAGCATAAGTATTGAGGACCTTGGCAATTCCCATCCAAATGGCTCTCAAATGCTTGTAGTCCCATAGACAATGTTGAATCGACTCAGCAGCAGCAACAGATGAGCACCTAGGACAATTGGGGTTTGCCCTAAATCTAGACCTCCACCTGTTCATTGCAATCCCTCCATGAATAGAAAGCCAAAAAAATAGAGTGATCTTTCTATTTCTTCGGGATCCCCAAAGCCTTCGCCAGAAGACCCTCTGCAAATCAGCAAAAACCTGACAATTCTTCCTATGAGGGCCCATGGAAGATCTCCAACCTCTACAACTCATCTGAAACTTCTTGTAACCAAAAAAGGGAGGCTCTTCTCTTGATTCCCTACAACAATCCATTCCCACTCTCCGTCAAAGAGCCACAGGAGTCTACAAGCGTGAGAGGCTGAGAAGGCGTTTTCAAGATTTCAAAATATATGAGTAGGTTGACTCCCCCAAATAATCCGAGGACCAATAGAAGCTTATGGTGTTTTTGAGATTTCGAAAAAATTCAATTAATTGTTTCTACCGGGTGTGTTTATAGAATTGTACATCGTGGGCATAGCGAAGGATCATGGACGGGAAAGTTTACCCAGATGCGGACGCGGGGAGCTCTACTCTGTAAACACTCTTAGATCCTCGAACTCGTCTCTGTCCCAATTGTCATTTCCAATTCAGGTACTGAGCACAAGTTTCATTGTTGTCATGGTTCGCAGCTAGAGTACGAACAGAAGGGTTTCGCAAACGAGCAAGTTTTTACTGCTACAGTTATTTGCAATTGGATTTCATTCTTGTCATGGTCCGGTTATGGCCAGCGTATCCACAGAATGATTTTCACCAGTTGTAGTTGTAGAAATACTGGGTCTTATTGGCAGCAATGTAAGTGTGATTTCAAGCATAAGATTACGAAAGAGTCGCTATGGATAGACGGCTGGTACTCTCCAAGTTGGATTGCAGATATGCGCGAGAAAAAGGAGTCCGGAAGCAACGAAATGCATGGGGCTAAAGCATCCAATGGTCAGGCCCTGTTTGAAGGCCATGGCGTAATGGAGACTGCTAGTAGTTACAAGGCCAGTAGCACGTTTGCATTGAACGTGAACGCATCTAAGGAGCAGTTAAAGGATGAAGACCATGGATTCGTGGAGAGAGTCAGCAATTACAAGGCCAGAGTTAGGTCTGGAGTACAAATGAGCGCATCTGAAGCACAGTTAATCGCTGACGATCCTGGCCTGCTGGAGAGTGGCAGTAATCGCAAGGTCAGCCTACAAGAACTGCTGAGCTTGGAGGAGGCACTCGCTTCTTTGGAACGGACGCCTGGGCTGCCTCAAGTTGACAAATTTTTGTACATCTTGCAGAAGTGCAGAAAAGAGAAAAATCCTCTGTATGCCAAGCGCTTGCATGCCTATATTTACAAAAATGGGCTGGAAGCTCATAGAAAACTCGGGAATCGTCTTGTCCCGATGTTAGTGGAATGTGGAAGCATATGTGATGCTCAGCAGGTTTTTAACAGGTTGATTGATCCAAATGAGCATTCCTGGACTTCCCTCATAACTGGCTATATTCAATGTGGGGAATCACAGCATGCCCTCAAACTGTATCAGAAAATGCAGCAGGATTCTGTACATCCTAGCAAGTATACGTTTGTGGCTCTACTGAAGGCTTGTGCCAGGCTGAAAGATGCAGAAAGGGGCAGAAAAATACATGATGAGATTGCTAGAAAGGGGCTGGAAAGCGATTCCTTTGTTGTCAGCACGTTGGTTGACATGTATGCCAAATGTGGTTCCCTTTCAAAAGCAAGGAAAGCGTTTGACAAGCTTCCAGTTCGAAACGTAGTTTCATGGACTGCATTGATTGGAGGATATGCTGAACATGGGCTTGGTGAGGAAGCGCTGAATTGTTTCAAACAGATGCAGCTGGAGGATGTATCTCCAGATTCTGTTACGTTTGTTTCCAGCCTGAAAGCTTGTGGCAGCATAGGAGCCATAGACAAGGGCCGAGAAATGCATGCTGAAATTGCCAGAATGGGTTTGGAAATAGATTCTTCTGTTGGCAGTGCTTTGGTTGATATGTATGCCAAATGTGGCTCATTTGCAAAAGCACGGGAAGCATTTGACAAGCTTCCAGCTCGAAATGTAGTCTCATGGACTGCACTAATTGCAGGATATGCCGAACATGGGCTTGGCGAGGAAGCACTGAACTGTTTCAAACAAATGCAACTCGAAGGAGTTTCTCCAGATGTAGTTTCATGGAATGCAGTAATTGCTGGATATGTCCAACTAGGAGATAGTGGAATTGTGTTCCATATACTTGAGAGGATGAGAGAAGGTGGCATAAAGCCCAATGGGGTCACATTTCTTAGTGTTCTCAATGTATGCAGTCATGTGGGTCTGCTGGATATGGGCCAGAAGTACTTTGAGGCCATGACCAAAGATTATGGCATTGCTCCAACTATTGAGCACTACTCTTGCATGGTTGATCTCCTTGGCCGTGCAGGTCAAGTAGAGGAGGGTGCAGCGATGGTGGAGAAGATGCCTTTTGAGCCTAATATTGAGGTGTGGCTTACTGTTTTGAGTGCTTGTCGGAAGTGGGGCAAGGTAAAGCTTGGAAGACAGGCCTTTGAACATGCACTGCGATTAGATCAAAAGAATGCTTCAGCTTATGTTTTGATGTCTAATATCTATGCTGATGCTCACATGAAGGATGATGAGAAGAAGATAAAGGCAATGAGATTGAAAGTGGAAGAAGCTGGGTCAGTGTTGGGGTCAGAGTTGGACTGAAACTGGCTTTGCATATATTTTTGGCAGGGGAACAAGACATTCCCAAAGAAAGGATATATATGCAAAGGTAGACGAACTTTCCCTCAAACTGTGGGCAAAAGGAAATGTCCCAGATTTGCAGTGTTTCTGATCATTCCAAGACGATGGGGTTCTAGGAGCAGCTGTTCAATACACCTAAGGTGACACCCGTATTTGTCATAAAAAGTATTGCGGTTTGTCTTGACTGTCAAAGCAGCTACTACAATTGTAGTAAAGGTACAGCAGCAAAGTATTATTGTCAGAGATGCAAGCGATGTTCATGTCTTTAGCAAGTGAATTGTACTTGTGGGGACTATTGGGGATGCTTTTGCAACTACATCCCTCTTATTTGAACCATAGTTACCATGGAGCGGGAACGCTTTGGGAACCTCGCCATAATGGGAATGTTTTGGAAACGAGGAACGTGGAAACAGGAACGAGAATGCCATATCATAATGACACATCATACTACACATCATCATATGACCTAAAACTATACTAGAGCATGAAATAAACTTTTTACAGCTTTGAACTTTCCATTTCAGTTTTAGAACTTGAAAGGCAGACATTTGAAATGTTTCATAATCTATGCTTCTAGTACGTGGATAATAAATGCTTCCCTTATATAGGAGAAGATAATTTCCAATATCCCTAATAGATGAGGAGATTTTTTTTGAGAGTTTTTTTTTTTTGGGGGGGGGGGGTGCGTGGCACATTCCAGGAATGTGGCTTTGTTTGGAATGATGTTCCCACATTCCAGGAAGGGGGAATGACATTCCCTGGTAACTATGATTTGGACTGTTTGTGCTAGATGATGGAAAGATCGTTAAGGTGTACTCACAGGAGGACGAGAGTCAGATAATGATATTTGCTAGCGAGTTGCGCTTATAGATTGTGAATCTGTTGCTAAAAACTATTCTGCTGTGGTCTCTGAATCTGCACCTACTCTGCCATTTCTATATGTCAACAGATCTTGATATTGTTGTAATATCTACATAGCTTGAGACCTTCTGGTGATTCTTGTGGATGGAATGCTTGTTGTGATTTCTTGCTTACTACTTTTACTTTTTGTATTATAAATGGTTGCATTGTGACCTACGACTAGGCATAAACTCTTGAGTAATCTAAACATCACTATCATTCTTCAAAATACGACCCACGCAAGATTGAATTAATAGCTTTGGTCTAAAAGAGGGGAGTGCTTCACCATTGCAGAAAGGAATAGGTTGGGAGGAGGAAGAGGTTTTGAGGAGAAAGAGCTTGAGAGGAGGAGGGTGAGAGGAGGAGGCTAAGAGCCGGAGGGTGAGAGGAAGGTCGAGAGTCGATGGTGATAGTTCAGGGGGACTCTTGGGAGGTGTATGGGAAGGAGAGGGGAGGGGGGGAATACTTTTTCAAATTTTTGATTTTTTCAAAGGGGAAAAAAATCCTCAAATTTTTTGGCCCACTAAGACAGGAAAGAGGGTAGGCGTGGCCATCCAAAAGTCAAAAGGGAGGGATAAAATGCCCCAAGTAGTGGTGTGGGAAAGACGGGGGCAAGTGGGAGCCAAAGAAGGTATCTAGAACAAGGTGAATGATACATATCTATCATTCATTAGGCTTGCTTGCGGGTGAGTGAAATGCTTAAGAGAGCATATAATTGGAGACATGAAAAGGAAAGAGTGTACAAAGAGTAGTAAATGCAAATGTTCCAAAAGTCAACAAGATGAATTCATGTGGCAGAGAGAGAGGGGGCGGGGCGGACTTGCCTAGAGGAGAAGAAGAAGAAGAAGAGAGGGGGGGGGGCGGGGGCTTGCTCAGAGAGAAGAAGAAGAAGAGAGAGAGAGGAAAGAGAAAGAAAGGAGAAGAGAAAGGAGAGAGGGCTCACATCAATGGTTCCATCTGTTGCATTGAGCTAAGATTCATGGTTCTGAGAAACTAAATGATTTCTTATTTCCAAACTGAAATGCTTCTCTCCCACATTGAATTTCCAACGCAGATGAGATCGGCCTAGGGGAGTGGCCTGCTCGCCAGGATACCGAAGAGCTGTGGCTCATGTTTGCCACGACATTTGACTTTAATAGGAAATTGAGGAGCGGTGGCTTCGGCACTGACGCTCAAACCGGTGCACTCGCTTCGTGTTTGACGAATTTGGACTCAAGCAGCGCAGGCTTCTTAACTCACGCTCAAGCCGACGCACTTAAGCTTGTGCCATTTGCTCAGCAATCATACCTCAGATCGTGGACAACAATACAAACTATTGTTGAAATGAACGTTTTCTTTTCCGGGGGAGACACGAAACAGGAGATATATATATTATGAGGTTGGGGAGAAAGCAAATTACAGGACAACCTAGAGAGGATCTCATGTCCAAAAGCTACGGTCGACACATGAAAGAGTCTAAAAATAAAGTTTGATCTTAATTTCATGGGACTATGCTGCCTTCCTAAAGAGTCCACTCTTCAAGCTAATTCAATGTGAATGGAATCCCCGTCTTCCAAGTTTTGGAGTAATAGAAATTGTTTATTAATCCAACACCTCGCCCCTTTCGCTCAATGAGAGCAAGCCATCCTCAACATGAGTCAATGCTTTTGGGATAGCAATGGACGTTGTTGATATTATCCGAGCTGAACTTTTGGCATACATGCTCCTGTTTACACTAGCAATCGTGCTATAAATCTCATCAGCTCTCGTCTCCAGCAGTAGTCCTACCACCCTTACCATGACAAGCTCTCCGGTCCTCCTATTTATTCTCCTCGCCTCTTTGACAATAGTCTTGCTACCCGCTACTGGGGATAAATATTGGGGTGTCCCCTTTGTCGTATCCACGGCATTGAAGAGGCCTGGACCCCTCTCTCCCGTCGCTGGAAAAACAGAGTGTGTGCACATATGAACAAAAGTTTATGGACTTGAGATTGAACCCGAGACCCGTCTAATGACACACAAGTGCTCTTACCACTGCACCACACACACGGCTATGCACATCAATGTCTTGTTTATAAACATATGTTTATAAACTCCCTGTTGTGTCCGGCGCCGGAAAGGAGCTTCGACGATGGTTGGGCCCGCCGCGTCCACTACGGACAAACTAAACCCCCCTAAATCTATCTTCATCCCCCGCTGGAGCACAGCCATCTTGCGATGAAGGAACTAGCAGTCCAAACGCCCATGACTGCAACACATCAATCGATTTTCTCCTTGGCAATACATATACGTTGCCTGTTAGTGAGGGGTTGCCGGAGGATTTTGGAACCTGCAGCATGCAAGTGAGGAACAAAGGTAGCTCTGTTGTTCACGTTAATGGGAGACGTGTTGCAGACTACCTTACGGAAGTGGTGGATTTCTGCGTTCTGGTAGTTAATTCTCCAAGGAAACGATGTGGATTTCATAGAAACAAATAGTTCTTAATTGGTGGAGCTGAGCGTGTCATGTCCATAAGTTTGTGGGGGACTGACATAAGTTTGTGGTGGATTGGCTGTAGTTCCTTCCAAAAAAGAACACGATCCCCTCTAGAATTGGGTGCATAAAGGTTTAAGAGAACAACCTTATGCCCATCAATCAAAAGCATAATCCACTAAGCTCTCGAAGGGACTATGATCCCGTGTCCAATCACCAAGGGGAGTATAGAAGAAGAAACAGAAATGCAAGTACCTCCCTTGGTGCCCAAGGATGGTGACCAAAAAGTGTGGCCTGAAAGAAGCTTACGCAACTTGGAACAATCCGTGGCATCCAATGTGTGTTCTTGAATCATCAGAATGTCCATGGGACCACCCCCAGTAACACCTGGATCAAGTTGGTTAACAAATCAACTACCTACGGTGGCGGTGAGGTACACCCTCGAGGCCTTGAACGTTCCAGATGACAATCCTCATCTGTGAGAGGAGGAGGCCAGATGGAAGATCCTACCTGACTTGGTAGTGGAGAAAGCCCTCTCCTGTGAAAAATTCCTCCTATTAAGAGGAGGAAAGTCAACTGGGGAAGCACATCCCCCCCCTGCTGAGGGGGAAACTCTATCCTGGAACATTAGGGGAGAATTGGGGTCTCAAAAGGGCCTTATAAGGAATGGATTAAGAAATGGATTAAGCTAAGACCAAGTGAACCCACTATGGTAAGCCATGGGTTAAGGGGAGAAAGCTTTGAAGGAGCTTCTGGAAGGCAATGTAAGCAGTATGCTAGCAATGTTAAAGGGATTTAGATGTACATCCTTGGTCTTATTTCATTTTTAAAGAAATTTCAAATTGTGTTAAAGATGCTACACTTTCTATTGTATAGTTAGTGGTCACGTACATGGTGATAATATATGCTAAGAGAACAACCATTTTGGCAAACACACTAGAAGGACAAGTTTAGTAGAGCTATGTTCTCTGAAGTTGAATACTTCATTTACAATTTATTACACATTGAGTTTCCCATCAATACATTTAAAGAGCTACAACACATGGTGCAAAATAGAGATAGATGCCAATGGCTATTGACACAGAATTATTTGAATTAAAAACAGAGCCTAAGAAGCCAGCTACAACATAGCAGAGTTAGCCAACACAGTTGCTTGCAAAGCATACCACTTTCAAGGATGCCAAATATGAGGCTACAGAAATCAAAACTACCCCAAGCCATGCCTTAGCCCCTAGTGCAGATTTTGCAGAGCAACAGACAACATTTGAGGAGGAACCAGAACTGAACAAAACTTGTAGAGAAGGTGCAGATGAGGCAGACCCAATTGCTGCTAAGGGTTTGAGTCCTCCACTTTTTTGCAAAAAGTTTAACCACCAGGTGTTGAGGATGACCTCTCCACCCACGTGGACCTCAACCAAGGAGGGTTAGTAGACCTCTAGTAAAGGGGGGTTACAATAGTAAGTAGTGGATAATTTTGTAATTGTAGGGACATTTATAGCTATCCCTAACAACCAGTAGTAGTGGCCTTATCCATCACATCATTTTTGGAACTATGTCTGTTTCTGACTATTATCCATCTAAAGTCGAAACACCATCGGATGTTGTTATAAGTTGATCATCATCTCCTGCATTAGGGTTGTTGTTGCTATCTACTGAAATACAAACTATTTGCAATATTTCTACTCTACAAACAGTTGTCTCGACTCTTTGTATGTTTCGTACTATCTTTCCTTTTTCTGAGATTAGTCAGATTTAAGTCCACTGACCCTGGCATTCCCACTGCCAGGAGTGGATATGTGTAGGTGTTTTTTAGTCTTTTGGAGACACCACTAACATGGTCTAAGTTGCAGTAGCTTCTGCTAAATTTGCAACTACCTCACTAATGTTTGGGATTCCAAGGCAGACACCATTTCTTTAACTTGCTCCCTCAGGGACTCTTCATATGCAACCTTGCTGCCACTGGTCTCATGTGAGTGAGTGACCTCTATTATCTTTATTGCATTTGCTTTAGGTTTCTTGGCTGGAGGTATCATCATGATATTTCTCATTTTAAGATCATCTCGATCCTCTACATTAAGGATCTTGCCATATCTCCACCTGACCCTTACAAGTGTTTGGATATCTTTTCTCATTATAGTCACCCTGTGTGCATGTGTTGCTACCAGCATTGTGTCTTGGAAAAACTCTATAAGCCACTCTTCAGCAGCTTCTTGGAGAGCAAGTAGTGCAACCCTTTGCCACTTGAAGTCCAAGTTCCAGTTCATGCATATTGTCCTCACAAGCCTTTGGAATGGTGCCATGGGTACTACATACCCAATGTATTTCTGGGCCTTCTTGAGCTCCATCAAGATAGATCTATCTTGGCTGACTCTTTTCGTCGTGTTCCTTGCTAGCATATGCATAGGCTTCCCCTTCTTTGAGGATTTTGATCTTGACGGAGCTGTGGTGTTAGCCCCTACAATGTCAGTCCCTTACCTTTCTTCCTGGATGTTGCTTTTGTTCTTGCCATACTCTATTGTTGTCTTCTCCTAAACATAAATAACAAAGAAATAAGCCAGGAAAACATTTCCTTGAAAACATGATTTGGAGCAAAGATTTAAAGAAACTAATGAAATCACGTTTAGAGCAAATTTATCTGCAGCATAGTCTAACAAAAAATTTTGATGCAACATCCTCCTAATTTTGATGTAGAATACTCTAGAATGCAACTGTTGTCTTCTCCTAACATAAATCCAAACATAATAAAGAAATAAGCCAGTAAAACCTTTGCTTGAAAACGCGATTTGGAGCAAAGATTTGAACAAACTGATGAAATCGCGTTTTAGAGAAAATTTCTTTGCAACATACTCTAACAAATAAGGTTGATGCAGTATCCTCTTAAATTTGATGTAGCATAGTCTAGAATGCAGATGAGCTGTGCTTAACAGAAACAAATCATATAGTGTCTTTAAGAATAAGATAAAGAAAGACCATTTCACCCTAACAACAGGTAGAACACAATGACTCCCTTATAGTTATGACGATAATATGAGCTTGATGGGTGACATATTTCTTACCTTGGTTTGTGTCTCCTCATGATAGATAGGTCCACGTGATGGTTCAAGATGGAGCTGGAGCTGCTGTGGGTTTGTGTGATAGAGCTAGTGAGGTTGGATAGCACAAGATAGTAAGGAGGCAACTGAAACTTGAGATAGAGATGAAAAGAGAAGGTTAACTCTACTTAGTGGCAACTTGGTCGCAGGATATGTGCAAGCAATGATTAGATACTTAACTGCATGAGTACCTAGAAGCCTGTTTTTGGCACGTGTGGTGGCTGAGAGGACTGATGTGGCTTGCATAGAATACTTATTTCATTAGTTTTGGACTCATATGTCTACATTTGGACTAATCCTAAAACTCCTTCCCAAATGAAAAGTTTAAATTAGGAAAATGTTGTTCGAGAATCAAAAGTTTACTTTTTGGCACTATCATTTCCACATAATAAATTTCAGAATATCTCTCTATAATGTTGCTCTTAATAACAATTTAAATTAATAATTTAAGTAAAAATAATAGTTTAATTATATTTAAATTAATAAAAGCAATTTAAATGAATAAAAAAATTATATGCATGCATGCATGCATGCATGTATGTATGTATGTATGTATGTATGTATGTATGCATGTATGTATGTATGGCCCATGCACGACATTAATTTACCATAAGAGTCCTCTAAAATCTTCAAGATATCATAACGGTATTAACAAACACCTTTTGAGAGTTTAAAACCTCTAAAATCTTGTAGATATGGAGTCACACGCGACGCTGCACATGCATTCATGGAACATTCATGTCCTTGGTTCATCAATGAAAGGCCATTGATACATATGGCGGGACTAGTGCACTCCACTGTCCATGTGGCATGAGCATGCCCATAAGGCTTTTATATTTATATTTATATAGTTAAGTTCCATGTATAAGATTAATTTACCATTTGTGTCTTCTAAAATCTTCAAGACTTAATACCGGTGTTAATCAACACCTTTTAGAGTTTTGGAACTCTAAAATCACCAAGAGTTAATAACGGTGTCAGTAAACACCTTTCAAAGTTTTAGAAAGCAACATAGGTATAATCTCAAAGAACTTTATAAACACCTTGCAATAGTTACAAAGGTTTTTAAAGATGTGTTTGCACTGAGTGAAGCACACATCTTCAAATGACACATCTTGATGGAGGGCAAAAGAGAGGCAAAGAAGGAAAAGGGAAGGGAAGGGGGAGAGACATGGAATGGAGAGGGAAAGAGAGGAAAGAAGAGGGGGATGTTGAGATATCGAGCTCCACTTGTGATATGCTAGGGTGACCGTTGTACATTTATGTCACCGACTTGTTAGCTATAGATTCGGTTGGTACACCGCCCATGAATGATAGCTATCTTTATGTACTCTAGTTAGTGGCTCAGTTAATATGCCACCTAGGTTAGCTGAGTTTGGTTTGAGACCCACATATAGGGTTCACCTATTCCTTTTGTACTTAGAGAGAGTTCTTTTGACTTTCACAACTGAGAAGAGGAAAACTGTTTTCAGCCTCCACCTTTGTGTGTATTCCCCCATTGTGTATGTGAGAAAGCTACAAGTGAGACTCCTTACTTGTCTCCCACTCGCTTCACATGGTATCAAAGCTCAGTTCATGGTAAGGAGCTCAAGAAAGCAAAACAAGTTCACGGTGTCTTGGTAAGAGGATTAGTGTTGCTTTCCTTTTCCGAGTTTGGGAGCAAATCTCTACAGGTAGCACAACCAGAAAGTGCAAGAGTGCATTGTCTTAGATTGTGACGCCCTTCGCGGTGTGGCAAGAGGGCAGTATATGCTACAAGGCTATTTCGGGGCCCATTTTGGTGGCAGAAGTTTTCTATAGGCACTCAAAAAAGTGTCCTATTTTTGTTGTGCGACCACTGTTCTATAGGTCAGTGAAAAGTTGCCATAGAAATTGCATTATATGCCTGTGTGCAGAGATATTGGGAGTGACAGAATCATTCTTATTGCCTGTTGATGCAAAATCGTCACTAGGAAGTGACTATGTGGTCAAATACCACTTTCGTCAGTTTTGCAGATTTGCCCTTGTGAGGCACAAGTTGTATTTTTTGTAGTGACATAATATTTTTGGAGTGTTGTATTTTTTGTAGTGACATAATATTTTTGCAGTGTTCTGTAATGGCATCTGATGCTCTTTCATAGATAGTCACTGAAAAGCTTGACAAGAACAACTTCCAAGCATGGAAGTTTAGAATGATGAATTTCCTTAAGGGAAAAGGCTATTGGGAGTTCATTACTGGAGCTGACCAAGAACCAGTTATTTCTAATGTTCCCAATCAACAAGAGTTACAGGCATTTAAAGGATGGCATGAGAGAGCTAGAAAAGTTATGTACTGGCTGTCTATCAGCATTTCAGATTCTATGATTGTGCATATTCAGGATGCAAGCACGCTGAAGGAGGCATGGGATACTTTGACAAAAATGTATAGCACAAATACACAAGCCAGGAAAATGCAACTCAAGCAGGAGTTGCATAATGTGCAAAGAGAAAATATGAGCATCAATGACTACCAAATGAAGGTGAAGAATATTGCAGATGCACTTGCTTCTATTGGGTCGCCAGTGGAAGATGATGATCTAGTTTCTATGACCTTGAATGGTCTAGGAAAGGATTATGCACAATTCCGTACATCCATTGCTGTCCGTGAGAATTTTCCTGATTTTGAGGAGTTGATTGCTCTTCTAATATCTGAAGAGAAGAGAAATGGTGGTGCATCTTCTTCAGGAGGAACTTCAAGAGAAACGGTCTTCTACTCAAATGATGGAAGAGGTAGAGGTAGAGGTAGAGCAGGCCGATTTGGAGGCCATGGCAAAAATCAGAATATGCAGCAAATTCAAGAAAACTAGTCCTGTGGAGAAGGACGTGGTAACTTTAGAGGCACGGGGAGCCAAAGAGGTCGTGGCGGATGGCAAAGAGGCCAAAACGCAAACAACAATGTTGAATGCTACTAATGTGGTAAAATGGGTCATATGGCTAAAGACTGCTATAAAAAGTAGAATGACATCATGACTGAAAATTGCAGCAAGGCAATTATGCATCCTCTAGTAGACAAGGTGATGACAGAAATGAGCATTTGTTTATGGTGTAGTACATGACCATGCAGGATGCAAGGAAAATGGAAAGACCAAGATTTGTGGAGACTGGTGATGATACTGCACATCCTATTGTGCAGATTGGTAAAATTCCTTTGTCTATGCAGGATGGGAAAAAGAAATACCTGTTTGATGTATTTCATGTCCCAAATATCACCAAGAACCTGGTTTCTGTTGGTCAAATGGTTGAGCAGAGCTTGCAGGTCAGATTTAATCCTCATGGATGCTTTGTTGAGGATATGAAAAATAAAGGTTGCTTGATAGCAAAAGGGAAGAAGAAGGGCAGGATGTTTACGTTGTTGGATGCGGACATGCCTGAATTGAGTGCAGCAATGTTTGCACATGGGACCGGTGTAGTTGGAGATATTGATATCTGGCATAAACGCATTGGTCATGTTAATATACATCGACTTAAATTAATGCAGGCCCAAAATATTGTTGCAAGATTGCCTAAGTTCAAGATTATAGAAATGCATAAGATATGTGAAGCCTGCCAATATGGAAAACAAGCAAGGAATCCATTTCCTAGACATGTTCAAGAGAGTAAGAGGCCATTGGAATTAATCCACTCTGATGTGTGGACTACTAAAGCTGCATCTATTAGAGGCTGTCATTATTTTGTCACTTTTATTGATGACTACAGTAGAAAAGTTTGGGTGTATTTTATGAAAAAGAAAAGTGAAGTGTTTGGGCATTTTGAAGCTTTTAAAGCTATGGTTGAGAAACAAATAGGCCTGCAAATAAAATGCCTAAGGTCAGATGGAGGGGGAGAGTACCTCTCAAATGAGTTTGCAAGGTTCCTGTAGGAGCATGTTATAAAGCAGCAATATTCATGCAGTCATACCCCATAGCAAAATGGACTTGCGGAAAGGAAAAACAGGCATATTGGAGAGGTATCTCGTGCCATGCTCAACGAAAAAGACCTGCCAGATTATATTGGGCTGAAGCAGTTGCTACAACAATCTACATAATGAACAGGACTCCCACTGTTGCAATACATGGCATGATGCCAGAGGAGAGGTATACTGGTAGGAAACCAGATATTTCTCATTTGAAAGTTTTTGGTTGCATTACCTATGTTCATGTGCCAGATGAGTTGAGATCTAAGTTGGATCCAAAAGCTGAGAAGTGCATCTTTATTGGTTATTCTCTGCAATAGAAAGGGTATAGATGCTATAACCCTTCTACTCGAAAGTTTACAATAAGCAGAGATGATGTTTTTGATGAGATGAGCGGCTGGTATAAACCAGTAAATGTGATTGATGTTGTAGATGCACAAAATGGTAATGCTGCACAGAATTCACAACAACAATCACAAAATATTAGTGGACCTATAGTGTCCTCTAGTAGTGGTTCACATACTTCGCCATGGACAGGCAGATTGAGATTAGGAGGATCTCCTCAAAGGAATGCAAATAGTGGTATGCAAGTATCACAAAAAGGAAAAGAGAAAGTAGATCAGCCCATGTTTGATGTGAATGCAGGTCACCCTTATGTGGATGGTGAATCTAGTGGCTGAGAACAGAGCCTTGATGATGAGTTGGGTATTCCTTATGTTGTTACACTTGGAGTAAGGAAGACACGGGATGTTTTGAGAGCACTTGGTAGTGAGCCTATTTTTGGCAGGTCCACCTAGTAGTGAGCCTATTTTGGGCAGGTCTACCAAAGTTAAGTATCATGTGGATAGGTTGAAATATGATGGATTTATAGCCATTCACTATGCCTATATGGTCAAAGTGAGACATGAACCAGAACCCACTTCTTTTGAGCAAGCCATGGGAAAAGAAAAATGGGAGAAAGCCATGGATGAAGAAATGGATGCCTTGGAAGCAAATGCTACATGGGAATTGGTGCCTTTGCCTAAAGACAAGAATGCAATTGGCTGCAAGTGGGTTTATAAGGTGAAACTGAATGCAGATGGTTTTGTGAATAGATACAAGGCAAGATTAGTTGTCAAGGGGTATGCACATACATATGGCATTGATTATGAAGAAACATTCAGTCCGGTTGCAAGGATGGCAACCATAAGAGCAGTGATTGCTATGGCTGCATCAAAGGGATGGTCTTTACATTAGATGGGATGTAAAGAATGCTTTCTTGCATGATGATTTGCAAGAAGAGGTCTATATGGAGCAGCCACCAGGTTATGTTCATGCTGTTCATCGTGATTTTGTTTGCAAGTTGAAGAAAGCCTTGTATGGCTTGAAGCAAGCACCTAGAGCATGGTCCGACAAGATAGGATAGTATCTTGTCACTATTGGCTTTCAGATTTCCAAGGGAGATTTCTCACTTTATGTGAGAAAAACAGAGAAAGGCATTATGCAACTTGTCATTTATGTTGATGATTGGATCATCACAGCTGAGTGTGATGAAGATATCCTTCATATGAAAATGCTATTGAAGCATAAGTTTGAGATGAAGGATTTGGGAGTGCTGCATTACTTCTTGGGCATTGAGGTGATTAGATCCACAAGTGGGATATGGCTCTTGCAGAGGCAGTCTCGATTGGACATGCTGTCCAAATATGGGATGACAGGCTGAAAGCCTATTTTAGTTCCTTTGGAGCAGAATGTGAAGTTGAGCGCAGATGCAGGTGAGCTTTTGGAAGACCCTACTATGTACAGACAGATAGTAGGAAGTGTGATTTATATGACTATTACCAGGCCAGATTTGAGCTATGCTGTTGGGTTGGTAAGTCAGTTTATGCAGGCTCCAAGGAAACCGCATTTGGATGTGGCTAGATGCATACTGAGGTATGTGAAGTCCACATTGCAGTATGGACTATTTTATGAGACTGGGGTTCATACAGTTGCATGGATACACTGATACTGATTGGGCAGGTAGTATTTGTGATAGACGATTTACCAGTGGATATGCGCTCTCTTTTGGGAGTGCTGCAGTCACTTGGAGTAGCAAGAAACAGCCTACAGTTGCCTTGTTGAGCATAGAGGCTGAGTACAGGGGTGCAGCAATGGCTGCATGTGAGGTAGCTTGGTTGCGTAAGCTATTTTATGATATGCATCAGTCTACAGATGGGCCAGTTGTCATTTATTGTGACAACATGAGTAGTATACACTTGGAAAATAACCCAGTCTATCATGCTAGAATAAAGCACATTGAGGTACATTATCACTATGTGCAGGAGAAGGTTCTAGTAGGTTTTATTGATCTAGTTTGTGTCAGCAGAGAGGATCAGGTAGCTGACATCTTCATGAAGGCATTGGGCATAGAGAGTTGCGCAAGTTCAGAGACCTGGTTAGTCTGCAAGAATTGGGATTGAGCTCGAGGGGGAGTGTTGAGATATCGAGCTCCACTCGTGATATGCCAGGGTGACCGTTGTGCATTTATGTCACCGACCTGTTAGCCGCAGATGCAGTTGGTACATCGCCCATGAATAATAGCTAAATGACAGCTATCTTTATGTACTCTAGTTAATGGCTCAGTTAGTATGCCACCTAGGTTAGCTGAGTTTGGTTTGAGACCCACATATAGGGTTCACCTATTCCTTTTGTACTTAGAGAGAGTTCTTTTGGCTTTCACAACTAAGAAGAGGAAAACTATTTTCAGCCTCCACCTTTGTGTGTATTCCCCCATTGTGTATGTGAGAAAGCTGCAAGTGAGACTCCTTACTTCTCTCCCACTCTCTACACATGGAGTGGCAAACACAAAGGCACTACAAGGGAAACAAGAGAACACCCAAAGACACTCTGACAAAATATGAAGAGGGGAGAGGAGAAGAGTGGAGATGAGGAGAGAGGGCACAGCTAGAGAGCACACGACAAAATGACTAACTGTACACTAGATTTAGTTGAAAAAATAGAATATATACAAACCCATTTAGGGTTAGGGTTAGGGGATCTAACCCTTTCCTTTATAGCACTCTATAAGGTTAGTGCTATGCACATATGATCACGTGTTGGTGCTATGCACACATGATCACATGATGTTGAGGGTGAACTCTCAACACCTTCCCTCAAGATCAACATCATGAAGTAGGCCTTCCCTCAAGATGATGATTCTGGGGAATCGAAGAAGGACTGAGCATTACATTCCATCACACCCCTTTAATGGGAATGTCCTTCCTCTTCGTCAAACCAATCTTGCTAATCGGTGTTTCTTGAAAAGCTCTTTACCGAGTGGTTTGGTAAAGATGTCTGCAATATTCTCTTTGCTATCACAATGCTGTAGTGTGATGTCACTAAGACTCTGATGAAGTGCTCTCTGACATCGGAGTGATATACTGGATTTTTGGCCAATGCTTGAGCTGATTGATTATCACAGTATATTATTGTTGGCTTTGACTCATCAAAGCAATATGTTTCTGACAATAGTCTTCTGAGCCATATAGCCTCACATGCACCCATAGTGAGTGCTCTATATTCTGCTTTAGTCGAAGACAAAGAAACAGTTGGTTGTTTGTTTGACCCATGAATAATAGCCTGATGACAGCTATCTTTATGTACTCTAGTTAGTGGCTCAGTTAGTATGCCACCTTAGTTAGCTGAGTTTGGTTTGAGACCCACATATAGGGTTCACGTATTACTTTTGTACTAAGAGAGAGTTCTTTTGGCTTACACAACTAAGAAGAGGAAAACTATTTTCAGCCTCCACCTTTGTGTGTATTCCCCCATTGTATATGTGAGAAAGCTGCAAGTGAGACTCCTTCCTTCTATCCCAATCTCTTTACAACCACATCATCTCATCCATAATTGTTTAGTATATGATAACAATAAGGGATAAAAATTTGGGACTATTAGAGATAGGGTATTCACTATCCTACCATTAGAGATAGGGGTTTGTATCTATTGATTATTTTCAACCAAATCTAGTGTACAGTTACTCATTTTTGGTGTGTGCTCTAGTTGCACCCTCTATCCTCATCTCCACTTCTCTCCTCTCCTCTCCTCATATTTTTTCATGGTATCAGAACTCCCTTGCCTTTTGGTGAGGAATGTTGAGATATCGAGCTCCACTTGTGATATGCCAGGGTGACTGTTATGCATTTATGTCACTGACTTGTTAGTTGTAGATGTGGTTGGTACACCACCCATGAATAATAGCTAGATGACAACTATCTTTATGTACTCTAGTTAGTGGCTCAATTAGTATGCCACTTAGGTTAGCTGAGTTTGGTTTGAGACCCACATATAGGGTTCACGTATTCCTTTTGTACTAAGAGAGAGTTCTTTTGGCTTTCACAACTGAGAAGAGGAAAACTATTTTCAACCTCCACCTTTGTGTGTATTCCACCATTGTGTATGTGAGAAAGCTGCAAGTGAGACTCCTTACTTCTCTCCCACTCTCTTCACATGGTATCAGAGCTTGGTTCGTGGTAAGGAGCTCAAGAAAGCAAACCAAGTTCGCGGTGTCTTGGTAAGAGGATCAGTGTTGCTTTCCTTTTTTGAGTTTGGGAGCAAATCTTTGCAAGTAGCACAACTGGAAAGTGCAAGAGTGCACTGTCCCAGATTCAGACACCCTTCACGGTGTGATGAGAGGGTAGTATATGCTATGGGAGGGGTTATTTTTTTTATTCGAGGCCATTTCGGGCCTCGTTTTGGTGGTGGAAGTTTTCCGTAAGCACTCAGAAAAGTGCCCTGTTTTTGCTGTGCAACCGTTGTTCCATAGGTTGGTGAAAAGTTGCCACAGAAATTGCATCGTATGGGTGTGCGCAAACATATTGGGAGTGATGGAATCATTCTTATTGCCTATTGATGCGAAATCGTCGCTAGGAAGTGACTGTGTGGTCAAATACCACTTTCGTCAGTTTTGTAGATTTGCCCTTATGAGGCAGAAGTTGTGTTTTTTGCAGTGATAGAATATTTTTGCAGCGTTCTGTTATGGTATCTGATGCTCTTTCATAGATAGTCACTGAAAAGCTTGACAAGAACAACTTCCAAGCATGGAAGGAAGTTTAGAATGACGAATTTCATTAAGGGAAAATGCTATTGGGACTTCATTACTAGAGCTAAACAAGAACCAATTATTTCTAATATTCCCAATCAACATCAGTTGTAGGCATTTTAAGGATGGCATGAGAGAGCCAGAAAAGTTATGTATTGGCTGTCTATCAGTATTTCAGATTCTATGATTGTGCATATTAAGGATGCAAGCATGTCGAAGGAGGCATGGGATACTTTGACAAAAATGTACAGCACAAATATGCAAGCCAAGAAAATGTAGCTCTCAAGCAAGAGTTGCATAATGCGTAGAGAGAAAATATGAGCATCAGTGACTACCACATGAAGGTGAAGAAGATTGCAAATGCACTTGATTCCATTGGATCACGAGTGGAAGATGATGATTTAGTTTCTGTGACCTTGAATGGTCTAGGAAAGGATTATGCACAAATTCGGACATCCATTGCCGTCTGTGGAAAATTTCCTGATTTTGAGGAGTTGATTGCTCTTCTAATTTCTAAAGAGCAGAGAAATGGTGGTGCATCTTCTTCAGGGGGAACTTCAAAAGAAACCGTGTTCTACTCACATGCTGGAAGAGGTAGAGGCAGAGGTAGAGCAGGCTAATCTGGAGGCCATGGCAGAATTCAGAATATGTAGCAAATTTAGGAAAACTAGTCCTATGGAGGAGGACGTGGTAAATTTAGAGGCTGTCGACTCTGTGCCAACATGAACTTATGTAGAAAGGGAATGTGATACAACTTTGTGATACAACTTTGTGTTACAACTTTGTGTTACAACTTCTACATGTAGAAAGAGAATGTGATACAAGTTTGTGTTACAACTTTGTGTTACATGCAGAGAGAGAAGCTCTCCAACTTGTATAAATACCCCATAATGGAATGAACCCCAGACTCTTTGGGGCATTGTCTACTTTGGTATTCCAAGCATTTGTCTCAAGTGTCCATGCTTCCTTGCACTCCACGTCCAAAAGCATGTCACAGCATCAAGAGGAAGCATTGAGGTAGAAGTTGCATGGAGTCAAGCAACTCAAGGAGGATAGAACTAATCTGATACCATGTTGGAAGAGAGCATGGAAGCAACATAAGATGGACACAATGAAAAGAAGTGCTCATAGAATGAAGAACAATGAGAGCCATATGTAGGGCATCTCTACATGATCAATGACATCAATAATGACCTATGACCAAAGGCCACCGAGCCCATCTACTCCCCTAGAATCTAGCCAACATCTAGATGGCATCTACTCCCACCTAATTGTGCCTCTAGCACACACATAGGACCAAAGGTGTGCTAACAAGGAGGCATGACCTTGATACATCCCAACAAACCTCCCCTCAAGGGAATGCCTTAGACTATGTCAATTGCTAGCAAGGGCTCTCAAGGGTGAGGTACAAAAAAGGGATAGAGAAAGACCCCCAAATAGTTATCTCCCTAGCATGTGGGTACTATGGAGGGCACAAAACCCCCCAAAGGTTATCACCCTTGCATGTACAGACACATCTATTTGCAAGGGGTACCAAGAGGGCATAAAACACAACCCCCCCAATGGTTATTTCTCCTACATGTACAAACACACCTGTCTACCAGAGGTACCATCACACAGTCACATGGCCTCCATCATAAGGTGGCCAGAGGTGATTACAATGATAAAGACACATACAAAACAAGGGGAGTACAAAATATCATAGATACCTTAGAGAGGTTCACATAGACAAGAAAATAAGATACCTTTGCATACTCATAATGGTTGCAAAAGGTTCATAGAGTCCTTTTTGGAAACATGATCCGAGTAGGGCACCCTAGAAATAGAAATCCGAATTTCAGGAGCCAAATAGAAGCTCTAGCATGTTCCACAATTCATGTGTAGTGGAACCAAAATCCAAGTGATGCATGACTCAATCAGCCAAGGTCAACCGATGAGGACAATAGCTTTGTTTTTGAGATGTTCCCAAGTTACAATTTTGTCCTTTCTCCTTACCAAATTCCATACTCCTTTGATGAGAAGAAGCTGCAGCTTGTTTTGCTAGATGAGGAAGTTCAGACCAGAAAATTTCTCCATAGTAGCAGATTGAGAAGACTCCATGAAATCTGAATATAGAACCTCAAGAACTGAAAAACAATTCATTTTGCAACACCTTGTGACAAATGTCGCAGCAAACAGATGCAGGTTTGGAAGAGCAGTTTCTTATCATTCAATGCAAGAACTATCAAAATTGTCAAAATGTGCCGTGCTATCTTGCAAATTCTTAGAGTTTGAAATAGGCTAATAGCTTCACAGAATATTGTCAACGAACATACACATCTCTCCTCCTAGTTGACCATAGAAAGAAAAGTAGGGGTGCTCTTCTCACAAATACGAGCTTAGAGATACGCTTCCAATAGTGGAACCAATGTAATGGGCCAACAATTTTTAGCAGACACCTTCGATCACAGACAAAAACCATCATCTATGTTTGATTATCTGATGAAGAAGGAGAGCTATTAGAAATTATACATCAATTTCAACTTCCTAGATTGTTATGTCTCTTATTGGTCATCATCGCAGGCCACTATTTGAGTCTATCGAAGGTGTTGGAACTCATTGACCTCTCTCTTTTTATAGTTGTGCCCATCTTCTCCACCTATGCATTTCGCCTCAACATGTCTACAGAACAATACTAGCTGTAGGAAGAGTTCACGCTTAATTAGTCAGCTCGATTGTAGTAGCACGATCATCCAAGAAGAGGTTGAGCAAACAGGAAGAACATGGCATGGGTAGCAATAGGAAGAATATGGCGAGTGGGTTCATGGAAGAATGGACGGGCAGAACTAGTGGAAAAGGCACGGCATTAGGAGGAAGCATCGAGGCAAAAGTGGCATGGAGTCAAACAACTCAAGGAGGATAGAACCGATCTAATACCATGTTGGAAGAAAGCATGGAAGCAACATAAGATGGACCCAATGAAAAGAAGTGCTCATAGAATAAAGAACAATGAGAGCCATATGTAGGGCATCTCTACATGATCACTAACAACATCGTTGACCTATGACCAAAGGGCACTGAGCCCATCTACTCCCTTAGAATCTAGCCAACATCTAGATGGCATCTACTCCCACCTAACTATGCCTCTAGCACACACATAGGACCAAAGGTGTGCTAACAAGGAGGCATGACCTTGATAAATCCTAACAAACCCCCCCTCAAGGGAATGCCTCAGACTATGTCAACTGCTAGCAAGGGCTCCAAAGGATGAGGTACAAAAAAGGGATACAGAAAGACCCCCCCAAATAGTTATCTCCCTAGCATGTGCAAATAGGTCTGCAGGGGTACTATGGAGGGCACAAACCCCCCCAAAGGTTATCACATTCCCTTAAGGAAATTCGTCATTCTAAAGTTCCATGCTTGGAAGTTGTTTTGGACAATCTATGAAAGAGAATCAGATGCCATTATAGAACACTGCAAAATATTTTGTCACTGCAAAAAAACACAACTTCTACCTCACAAGGGCAAATCTGCAAAACTAACGAGAGTGGTATTTGACCACACAGTCACTTCCTAGTGACAATTATGCATCAACTAGAAATAATAATGATTCTATTACTCCAAATATCTTTGTGCACATGCATACAATGTAGTTTTTATGATAACTTTTCACCGACCTGCAGAATAGTGGTCGCACAGCAAAAACAGGGCACTTTCCTGAGTGCCTACTGAAAACTTCTACCACTAAAATGGGCCCCGAAATGGCCTCGAATCAAAAAAATAATTTCACCAAGGGCTTCGTCCTCTCCCGTAGCATATACTACCCTCTCGCCACACCACGAAAGGCGTCCCAGTTCGAGACAGTGTACTCTTGCACTTTTTGGCTGTGCTACCTGTAGAGATTTGCTCCCAAACTCGAAAAAAAAGGAAAGCAACACTGATCCTCTTACTAGGACACTTCGAACTTGGTTTGCTTTCTTGAGCTCCTTACCACGAATCGAGCTCTGATACCATGTAAAGAGAGTGGAAGAGAAGGAGTCTCACTTGCAGCTTTCTCACATACACAATGGGGGAATATACACAAAGGTGGAGGCTGAAAACAGTTTTCCTCTCCTTAGTTGTGTAAGCCAAAAGAACTCTAAGTACAAAAGAATAGGTGAACCCTATATGTGGGACTCAAACCAAACTCAGCTAACTAAGGTGGCATACTAATTGAGCCACTAACTAAAGTACATAAAGATAGTTGTCATCTAGCTATTATTCATGGGCGGTGTACCAACCGCATCTGCAGCTAACAAGTCGATGACATAAATGCACAACGGTCACCCTGGCATATCAGGAGTGGAGCTCAATATCTTAACAGTGGTAATAAGAGAGCCACACTATAGCTTTCTAAATCAATCGTTAAGAGGATAGTGGGTGAAAATATAAAAATGAAAGAAGATATATACAAAATCACATCTACAATCGTTCCCCTCTCCATTCACATGGACTACAAACTATAACCTTTCGAAATTCAAAGAGTTAATTACCACCAAGTCTAACTTGGAGCATGTAGCCAAGAAATGAGAAAATAAGAAAAGAAAATGAAGATGCAGATGAAGAAAATCCCAATTAGAAATCCCAAAAACAAGATGTATCTATACTAATAGCAACAACAAACTTCTTTTCCTTGAAAGGTCATCCAAAGAAGCAAGAAGACCATATCACCTAGGATGTAGAGACATGAGCTACTGCTGCAACCTTAGAGACGTCAGTTGTTGCAACCTAAGCTCCTACCTCAGCCTGCCTCCTTTCGCCTCAGTCTCCTCCCTTTAGCCTCCTCTCTGCCTCACCATCCCCCTCCCCCTTCCACCTCCCTCCCACATCCTCCCCACCCCCCCTCCTTACTCATGTTAGCTAGCCTCCTCCCGTTGCCTATAGGCTGCCCCTCCCTACCTTCTATTTTTGCCCACCCTTCCTCCTCTGTCCTACATCCCCTACTTCCATCCTTCTCCTCCTCACTCCCATCTGCCACCTCCTCCCACGTTCTCCTTTTGTTCCCTCCTTCCTCCTCTTGTCATTCTGCCCCCACTCCCTCCCCACCACCTCTTGCCCTCTCCTTACACCCCCCCTCCCTGCCCCTTCCGCCTCCTCGACTCCTCCCACCTCCCTACCTCCTTCCTTTCTCTACCTTGCCACCATCCGCCTCTCTCCCCTCTACCCTCTCCTCACCCCCACCTCGCCTCTTCTCTGTCTCCACCCCCACTCTACCTCAAACACTTCACGTCCTCCTCAGCTCCTCTTTGCCTCCTCCTTGCCTCCTCCTTGCCTCCTGTTCATTACTTCTTTGGCCCCTCTTCACCTTCCTCCTCATCTAGGGCTTTCCCTCTCCATTGGTAGCCAACTATAGCGGTGTGTAGGATTGTATCCATTCCCCCATAGCTAGCCCTTGGGCTTTTTACTTCCTTTTCTCTAGGAAGTGGTGAGCATTTTGTTTGTCTTAGAGAAATAATTTCTTAGTGTTAACCCTTGGTCTTCTAGAGGGGCTCTATGGTAGCACCCTCAAATCCCACAGCGGTTAAGATTCTTGTCTCCACAACTGATAAGCAACAAGTAAAGCATGCAGTTCGGTCACTTCAAAACAAGGTAGTAGTGGGCATAATAGTTGGTCTCACATCCGCGAGGAGATAGGTGAGAGACTGGATTCAGGCCTCATGTATGCAAGTCTAGCACTAGGAGGGGACCACATCTAGGAGGTCACCATCTATGAAAGAGGTGTTTTCCTCATCCAACTAAGCTCTCCTACTACCGCCTTGACACTCGTGGAGCAGGGCCCATCCTCCTTCACCTGCATCTGGTGTACCTCTTCCCTTGGTACCATGGCTTCTTAGTGGAGGAAATGGACATGACACACCATATTCCTTGATTCTCGTTGATGCTCTACTTCCCAGGGCTTCCAAAGGAGTATAGAGCCATCCTTCCTCCATTGATAGAGAGTTTGGCATGGTGCTAGAGTTCTCACCAGATTCAAAAACTTGAGTGGTAGTAGACGACGGGGTCCCCAAGATCAGATTGGTGGTTCAGAGCCCAGAGTCCCCATCCCAGATTTGATCCTCCTCGAGACCCTCGAGGAGGCTACACCCCACTAGATAATGGAGATCTCTAATTTGCCAAGCCAGTGTCTTCATTGCAGGTAGATGGGCCATGTAGCCCACAACTGCCCTAGTGGTCAAGGATGGACTCCTCCCCCCACCCCTATAAGACAAATTGATTTAGTAGGCTAGAGACCTAACACCCCTCAGACAGGAGCAACAAAGTCCGAAACCCCTTGGGTGACACCCTCAAAAAGAGAGTGGGCCCAGGTGGGAAAAAATAAAAAGAAACGAAGTAAATTGGCTCGAAAGCACCGCAAGAAACTCAAGGGGGGGGCTCACTTAATGATATGTGTAGCTATCATGTGGTTCAAAATAAGGGAATATTTACTTTCATTTTTCTTACATTTTCACATATAGAAGGGTGCTATAAAAACGATTTTGGAAAAAAAAAATCAAATTGAGTAGGAAAAGGGTGCATTTTATTAATGAAAAATTCATAGATAAGGGGTTTTATAAATAGTTTGTGAATGCACATGATATAAAGGATTTATACATAGTTATTATAGGCAACAGGCTAGACAAAGGGGGAGAGAGAGAGAGAGAGAGAGAGAGAGAGAGAGAGAGAGAGAGAGAGAGAGAGAGAGAGAGAGAAGGTCAAGAGGCACCTGTAGAGGAGCAGCTGAAGGGGCCCTTGGTTGGAGACCCTTCCCCCCCAGTAGTAGCAAGAGCCATGTCTCAGCCAGTTGATCCTCCATCAGTGGAGGTACAATGACCACAATTGCCCTTGTGCCAGTAGGTTGCCTCGGGAGCTCTTGGCATTGCAATGGCAAAAGATATGGAGGGTAGCCTGACAGTGGTTGAGGAAGGGGATTCAAAGTCCAGGTGTGTTACGTTAGCCATAATTGTGACATTATCTGATGTGGTTATGGGTGAAGTAGGAAACCAAAGGGCTCGACATAGCTTGCATCAATAGGGAGTGCAATATTAAGGCCTAAAGGACAGTAAGGTTCTAAGGTCCATTATGGACATGTGCACTCAATTGAGCTCCAAGTGGCAAGCACTAGGCTCAAGGAAGATTCTAGAGGGAAGCTCCACCAAAAGAGAAGGAACAGAGGGTAATATTTCACCCACGTAAGTTGCAGGGAGAACTCTAGAATTGCAGCTGGGTGGAGAATCCAAGAGAGTCCTTTATGGTCTTGTAACAATTGTATCAGAGCTTCGTATGTTTCATGTGGGTTGGCTTGAGAAGCTTTAGTCATGAGTCATGAAGGTCTTTGAGGAAATTATGAAGGCTGACCAAGTCTACTAAAAACTCTAGCTTACAGCAACAGAGAATAGCGTAGCAGCAATCCTATTGAAATAGCATAGTAGCAGTCCTATTGAAATAGCACAATAGCAGTTTGGGATGATGGACTTGAGTCTCGGGAGTATCTTCGATCCTGTAGTGTTGTATGTGCGGCAGCGCAGTGCTTGAATAAAAGGAAACGGAGATCCGAGCTCCAACTTCCAAGGTCCAGAGGCTTGCTCAAATGAGTTCTGCACACCGGAATCGGAGTTGCTGTAGCTCACAAATTGATGAAGAAATCATAGTGGTGCCAGCATAGTTGTTTTGGGGGGAGGCACTCTAAACCCTTGTAAATCTTGCCTTCAAAGTTTGCACGGCACTAGAGTTCAGACAGCTTTATTGGGTGGCCACATGCTTCGTGAAGCATATCCTTTGTTCTCTAACAACGCCACAATCAAGGGAGTTACTTCATACATGTACAGTGAAGTATGGCTGCATGGAGATGGCATGGAAAATAAGCAAGGAGACCACGAGATTCTGACTGTAGGAAGATAGCGCAATCTTCGTCTGTAGAGCCACGATCATTTTAGAGCTATAGATTTCCATCATCACAATTGTAGAGCCATGGTTTAGAGACTTTAAGAAAAGCCACGTCATACAAAGGTTTATAACCTTGAAGAAAAGCCACCCAATCAATACCTTTTCTACCAATACCTTTTCTACCTCTCTTCCCCAAGTCCAAAAATTTTGTTTTTTCACCCCCTCTTTCTCCTAAGCTTCTAAGGTCCTCTTCACCCCTTTCTCCAATCTCATGAACCTTGTCATAATCAAAAGAAGAAAGTGGGATTTTGAAGTTCGAGATCGAGGGAAACGAAAGAAGCGGTATCAAAAGGATTGTGAATTAAAAGAAAGTGAGAAGTAGCGGATCGAAGAAAGCATGAAAAAGAATTCAAGACCATCGAACAAATATCAGGGAAGTGGGCACTACATTTTTTTCTCTCTGACATAAAGCGTTTTGCTTTATAATTTCTAGAAAATATACATCTGTATAATGACCACTCCAGAAAGGGATGGTATGATTAGGGAGGCTAAGGAAAGGGCTATAAAAGGAAAAGCAATAGTTGGAGAGGAAACACATGAGGAGGTACAAACTGAAACTCAAGAGGATAATGTGGAAATGGAGGATATTGATTACAGTGATTATGGAATTCTGTACATAAAATTCACTAAACTTGAAACTTGAACACAAAATATAGAAACACAACTAGGGGTTATCAGCTGATTCTCAATCGGTATCTATTACTAAAAAACACCGATTCCTCCTAATCAAGTTGAGAGATCCACCTCTTAACTTAGAAAAACCTCGAACATCCTTAAGGACTTAAAGCTACTAATTTTCAATGGGGAAGAAAAGGAGCATAATAAAGATTTGATTAATATGTTCTTGCAAAAGTGGCAAGACTTCCACCGACTCAGGAATACACCTCCTGAAAATTAAGTCGTGGAAGCAAGTCTTTCCCTTGGAAATAAAGCCTATAAATGGTGGATGAGCCTCAGGGAGAGTGATAGAATTCCTAGATATTGGACTGAGCTTGAACAAGCCTTCCTAAAAGATTTTTTACCAGAAAATGAATTAGAAAGAGCATGGGAGACTTGGGATAATAATTGCACTATGGGTAAAAACACTCTAGTCCAATACATAGTGAACTATAGGGAGGCAATCCTTAAGCTAAAGGGAATTGATGAATTCCAAGAGATAAGGGGTTTTGTGAGAGGTCTTAAAGACACTTATAAGGTTGAGGTGAAAAGAAATTCTCCTAAAACCTTTGCGGAAGCCATTAAGTATGCCCATAAATATGATGATACAACGGGGAAATTCAAAGTTGGAACTTCAGAGCAAACAGGTTTTGTTCCAAAGTTCAATAAATTTCCCAATTTGAAAAGGATGGGGCACTTTAAGAAGGAGGTTCCTCAAGCACCACCTAAGAAACCTCAAACACAAAATTATCCTCTCTTGAAGAAAGAGGATTATTAAAGGACCAGGCAAGAAAATCTTTGCTTCAAATGTCTGGGCAAAGACCATGCTGCTTGGAACTACCCTAAAAATAAAGTAGTGGGAGTTAAAGCCCCAAATAGAGCTCCACAAAGACAAGCGCATGCAGTGCAAGTGTTGCTCCTTAATGGTACTGAAAAGTACACTGAGATAGAGGTCTATCATGAGGACAACACCCACATGTGCTATCTATCATCAGCAATGTGGCAACCCACCTTTGGTCCTCATGATTTAATGAGGATGCATGGAAAAATTAAGGGGCAAAGAAAATTAAGGGGCAAAGAGAGAGTGATGGTCGATGATAGTGCAACACATAATTTCTTAAACTACTCATTAGTTAAGAAATTAAAAGATGTTGATTGGGCTCGTAGTATTTCTGATAGACAATCTACCAGTGGATATGTGTTCTCTTTTGGGAGTGCTGCAGTCACTTGGAGTAGCAAGAAACAGCCTACAGCTTTCTTGTCGAGCACAGAGGTGTAGCAATGGCTGCATGTGAGGTAGGTTGGTTGCATAAGCTACTCTATGATATGCATTAGTCTACAGATGGGCCAGTTGCCATTTATTGTGATAATATGAGCAGTATACACTTGGCAAATAACCCAGTCTATCATGCTAGAACAAAGCACATTGAGGTGCATTATCACTATGTGCGGGAGAAGGTTCTCGTAGGCTTTATTAATCTAGTTTATGTCAGCAGAGAGGATCAGGTAGCTGACATGTTCACAAAGGCATTGGGTGTAGAGCAGCTGTGCAAGTTCAGAGACTTGCTTGGTTTGCAGGAATTGGGATTGAGCTTGAGGGGGAGTGTTGAGATATCAAGCTCCACTCATGATATGCCAGGGTGACCGTTGTACATTTAGGTCACCGACTTGTTAGTTGCAAATGTAGTTGGTACACCACCCATGAATAATAGCTGGATGACAGCTATCTTTATGTACTCTAGTTAGTGGCTCAGTTAGTATGCCACCTCAGTTAGCTAAGTTTGGTTTGAGACCCACATATAAGGATCACCTATTCTTTTGTACTGAGAGAGTTCTGTTGGCTTTCACAATTAAGAAGAGGAAAATTGTTTTCAGCCTCCACCTTTGTGTATATTCCCCATTGTGTATGTGAGAAAGCTACAAGTGAGACTCCTTCTCTCCCACTCTCTTCACACCTCCTTCATAGATACCTTTACAATTAGCTCAAAACATTCTATAAACTGTCATTAGACAAAAAGGCCTATAACTTTTAGTAGAGGCATGATATCAAATATCCAAACACATATTGAGATGCACCTTGAAATGGCTTCGCTTTGATATAAGTTTTATAAGAAATAGAGAAGCAGTCGGAAAGATATGGGCAGTTTACTGGGCGGGGGTAAAAACTATCTGAAAAAGAAATAGTCACACACAGAGAGTCTTAGTTTTTTGGTTTGACATCTAATACAATAACTGAAGACTAATATTATGCTCCTTAAAGAGAGCTTTGCGCTGATATAAGTTTTGTTTAAATGGGACCATCGAGCAAAAAGTTATGAGCAAAATACTGACAAGGGGTCAAATTGTCATGAAAAACACCTACTACTGGTGCCGACTAAGGCGTTGATGGCTGCCTTTCTTACGTGAGCTATGCGATGTTGGAGAGGACATCGTTTGGAGACGTTATGGTAGTGCATTGCCTGTTTCATCGATGGAGGAGCTAGCCCATTGAGTAGGAGAGCTAGAGAGTCAAGGAGTTGTTTGAAGGCATTGGTAGTCATTTTGCTACTGGTTGTTTGAGCCAGCACTGTCGGTCAGTTGTGCCCATTGTGGACATCCATTGTAGAGGTGCTTGTGGAGGCTTGGCCCGCTAGACCAGTTGCTCGAGGGCATTTGAGGCTGGAGCCCGTAGAGTAGTTGTCTTGTTGGTGAACAGGCTGTTGGGCACTGCTATTGGAGTGCTGGCATTGCAGTGCTGATGGCTGGTAGGAGACTAGAGCCAACATATGGAGGTCATTGTTCTAGTATGGAGCATGGAGCACTGTCAGTTGATTTTGGATATTTGTTGTAGCCCCGGTTGTAGCATAGCCGCCATTGCAGAAGGTCATTGTAGAGGGCTTCTAAAGATGGCACAACTGATTAGTAGGAGGTCGCATCTGGTGCAGAGAGCTTGGTTTGATTGGAGAGGTGAAGCCGCTAAGTAGATGATCATTGGCTAGTCATTAAGCAGGCAGCTCACAGATGAATCAAGGGTTGGACCTCAAAGAATAGCTACATTCGCAGATTGTAGAGGGCCTTGGAGGAGCTGCCTTGAGGAGCTACCTTGTAGTTGTAGCTAGTTGGAGAGGTCACAGGAATCCTTCTAGCCAAGTTTCTAAAGGTCAGGCTGAGTTGTAGAGTACCTTGCCTATGCTACTATGTCATTTCATGACAACCAGCCTTTGTTGTTGAAGCAGTCCTCATGGTTGTTGAAGGCATTGTAGCTATGAGGGCCTTAGTTGGAGAGTTGCTTAGTCTACTGAGTATTTGAAGTCACTGATATTTCTTTCTCTCTCACTCTATGAAGGAAATGGTAGGCACTATGGACTCTCCGGAGATGAATTCACTATGGACTCTCTCAACTCATGGGAACTCAGAAATCTCACAACTCATAGAGGAGCATTTCCTCTCATAGGAAACCTTCAAACTCTCTCTCAAACAACTAGACTCCTATATCTCCCTCTCACAAACAATGGATCTCTCATAATATGAAGAACAAGAACTTTCAATTAAATCTCCCAAAGAAAACACTCAAGCAATGAATTCACAATGAATGGATTTATGGAAAGAATAGACGGAATTCTTTCAAATGGAAATTCTCTTAGCAGAAGAGAATCCTCACTAAGAACACTCAAGAACTCTTGATCTCTCGATCTCTCACACTCTCTCAAGATTTGCAATGCCATAGCGGAAGGCAAGGGAGCTCTGATACCATGACAAAATATGAAGAGGGGAGAGGAGAAGAGTGGAGATGAGGAGAGAGGGCACAGCTAGAGAGCACACCACAAATGACTAACTATACACTAGATTTAGTTTAAAATGTAGAATATATACAAACCCATTTAGGGTAAGAGTTATGGCATCTAACCCTTTCCTTTATAGTACTCTATAAGTGTTAGTGCTATTCACATATGATCACATGATGTTGAGCATGATCTCTCAACAGAAGTATGACTCTCTATAAAACAAAGAGGAGCGTGATCTCTCAACAGAAGTATGACTGTAGCTCTTCCAATGTTGGAATTTGCCTTTGAATGGAAATACTCCTGACTAGATCTTGGATACCTCTCCTAGTCCATACACAATGACTTGAACCATCTATGATGAATTCATAGTTGGCTTGAATCTGAGTATGTAAGCAGCATGACCAATTTTATTGCTGTTGTGGATCTTGAGGGACGGCCTACTTCATGATGTTGAAGGTATTGAGAGATCATGCTCAGCATCATGTGATCATGTGTGAATGCCCTAGCCCTAACCCTAAATGGGTTTGTATATTCTACATTTTCAACTCTAGTGTATAGTTAGTCATTTGTGGTGTGCTTTCTAGCTATGCCCTCTCTCCTCTCCACTCTTCTCCTCTCCCCTCTTCATATTCTTAGCATCTTTGGCCTTTGAGGCCTTGCTTTTAGTTTTTGAAGGAACTTTCAAGATTTTCCATACGTGATGCAAGTAGAGCATTTTGTTGTAGAAAGAATTGCTTGAGATCACTAGGATTTTAAAAAATGAAGCAAGAAAGGCATCATTTCTTTGGGTTGAAAATATGAGAAAAAAATTGCTTCTTGAGAACTTCAGTGAGAGCCTCCTCCTCCTTGGCAACCAAGTACTTTATTAATGATATGATGGTTTGCAGAGCAAGCTTCATGAAAGTTTTTTCCCTTGGAAACTTAAGAATGGGGAAAATAATTTCAAGCAAAGGACTTGAGGACTTTCATCCAACTCATGTCTCTCAAGAAACACCACAACTTTCATTCGTGAGACAATGGCTTCAAAGTTTTGTCCTGCTAAATGGGGAAGTCCTCCCAAATTCTACATTCACTAATTTGCCAAATAGTTTCCTCATAGTTTCACAAAGAAAGAAGTCTACAATATTTATGTAGATACATTCAAGGAGAATATGCAAGAGATTCTCTCCCTTCCCTCATTCTTGAGAGTCTAGAGGCAATATTTCTCTCATGTGAAAATTCTTTAAGAAGAACAGGATGGGCGTTTGTCAAATTTGTGCAGAATTAAAAGCAAAAAGAGACACCGCAAAGACCAAAGAAGACAAGGGTGAGTACATTAGTTTCTATCTGCAATGATCTCCACTCTCCTACCCTTGGGGGTTCACCTCAAAAAAATTTAGTGTGCCACATGCATTCAAAAGAAGGGTATTTTAATTCAACTCTTAGAAAAAACAGGATTACAATAATAGGAGGGGTGTTTTAATTAAATTTTAAGAAAAAATATGTTAGTTCATAAGTAAAGAGGGGTGATTTTATTGGGATAAAAATTTTAGTTGAGGGGGTTTCTTAATACCCCTTGAACGGATGTGATACGTAGGGTTTCTTAGTAGTGCACCCCCCGAGCTCCTACCCCATCTACAGTAGCAACAGCTAGATTAAGGGAAACCTTTTCCAATATCACGGAAAGGTTTGGACTAATAGACCTAACAGAATTGCTAAACCCATTTGCTGGGCAGCAAGCTCGGGTAATGATAGAGACTGAACTGCTGGCCCAACCACCAATATCACAAACAATAGTTAGGGAACCAAGTC
Organism: Dipteris shenzhenensis; assembly: GCF_047967505.1. Taxonomy (NCBI): domain Eukaryota; kingdom Viridiplantae; phylum Streptophyta; class Polypodiopsida; order Gleicheniales; family Dipteridaceae; genus Dipteris; species Dipteris shenzhenensis. The sequence continues at coordinate 23,196,236 of NC_141612.1, forward strand.
CCATGATACCTACTGGCAATCAACCCCCATCATATCAATTCTTTGATGATAGACAATCCTATGGCGATGGATTTGGACCTAAATTCTCACAAGGGTCCCAATGGAGATTAGTAACCTCAAAGGCCCCAATTAAGACCCTCTGCCTCAAAAGCCCCTATTATTCCTCCTTGGCAACAAAACATGGGAGATATTCCCTACCCAACAACTGCCCCTTATAGGCCTATGCCTGTAGGGAACATACCACTCCCTAGGGGACCTCCAATCCAAATTGTTAGGCCCAACCAAGTCACAATGCAAATGCCTAGTGGGCCAGGATCCTCCCATCCCAAACTTGTGCCATCAAATCCATGGAACCCTTCATTAGGACCACCAATGTAGGGGGTAGGGCCCACCATTCCACAACCTCCTCCTGTATCAAATGGTTCTTACAGATGAAGCTATGAGAACCCTAGTGCAAGCACTAGGAAGGGGGTCCACAATGCCACCTACAAATTTTCTTGGAAGGGATACCAACCCCTCAAGGAGAAATCTTGTCACAATCTCCAAGTTAATCACCAAGTTTGTAGGAGAAGGAGACCCAATCTCCCATGTTGAGAGGGGTTTGAACAAATTTGTGAGACCTTTGGTGATATCAGGGATCTAGACAAGGTTAATAATTTTGGCTTGAGTCTTGATAGCAAAGTTGGAAAATGTTTTAGATCCTTAAACCCTGAGGAGAAATAAATTAGGACATGTTGCATAAATCTTTCATTGTGGGGATCGCCCCTAGTGGTCCCAAGTGGAGCCCAATTAACCAGCTTTATGAGGTGAAGCAAAAGGAGACTGGGTCCTTAAGGAACTATATCATCAAGATTAACATCTAGGCTTGCGATGTTAACCCCATGAGAGGATGAGTGATGTGCAGCTTCTAACACATTTCCTCGTAGGGCTAGGGGATGCTAAGCTGCATGATCATATGTTTACTATGAATTCCACACCCTTAGAGCTATGCAGCAAGATGGCGATATGTCTAGGGGATAACATGAGGGAGAAGCCCAAAAAGGATAAATCCTTAGTTTCCTTTGATATGTCCCAAACAACAAAGGTTTCAGCCTTAGAGGTAGGTAGGGATGCAACGCCCAAGGTACTAAACATGGAAGAGTTGGCCACTGATTTATTAAACAAGTTGAGCAAAAAATGGAAGATAGAAGCATCAAAAGAGGCTCCTAGCACCCCCATCTATTTCCACAAAGAGATAACATATGGTGTGGGGTATGCAATGGAAATCATCCCACTAAGGAGTGCCCTTGTCTTAGGGCAAGGCCAGCACTCTACGGTGCCCATTGTGTTCATTGGGAAAATCATGACACATCCCAATGCCATTATCCTAAGGTGATTCCTCAACCCATGTATCAACAAAGGCTGCAACTAACATTGCCTACACCACCCAATCCATCCAATCAGGCAAAACTGACAATACAAGGAGCCACATCAACCAATTAAGGGCAATTGAGGGCTCAAAATATTCCATTACCCCTGCCAGTACTGGGACCTCAACCACCATCACCACAAATTACTCCCCTAAATCAAGTATTGGTGGAAGAGCTACCTAGTGATTGGGGTGACCCTAAACCTAGATTTAGTGGAAATGAGTACCCCCAATATGGTGACAATGAAAATCAGTCTAGCATTATAAGTCACTATGTTAGGCAAGATGAGTAGTTTATATCGATCTACCAAGCAGCACCGATTCCTCAAAAAATGGGATATATGAACAACCTGGACAAGAACCACCCATTCAATGCCCTATGTTTCAAGGGCCACACCCAGCCAATGAGTATCCATATAAGGGGAAATATAATCAGCCAATCACATGTGCACCAACATCTAATATACCACCACCATTGTGCACAAGGTGTGGTGTGGACTATCTTTTTAAGGATTTCCAGATGAGAAGGGCATCTAAGTCCACAAGCCTTAACTTGTTAACCATTGAGAGAGGCCAAGTGTCATTAGTATCCTTGAATGTAATCCAAAGGTGGCAAGCAAGAGTGCTGATACAATACATCCAAGACACGAGATAAACACTCGAACCTCAAAATCCTTGCAAATACCTATAAGGGTAGATGAAGAAGGCATGTCATTTCGAGTCAACAGAGGGATCCACCCCTTCAACAAAGGGATCCACCCTAATGCAGTGGGATGCTTGAAGAAGACACCACACTACAACTCTTAAAAGAGGATGATGATAGGTCCTTTTATGTTTTTGAGGAGCCAGAATCAATTGGATTGGACCCAACCATGGGGCCATGAGACATTGCTAGTTTAGCCTCATTTCTATCCACAAAGGTGAAGATGCCCATTGTGACACTACTCCAAGGTAACCCAACCCTTGGGAGAGACCTTTGTGATTGTTGGGAAAAGTAGGGAAGTCCCGAACGAGAGAGTACTTCCTTGGTAGTTAAATTAGCTGATGGCAGCACAACTCATCCCACAAGAGTACTCAAAGATATTAAAACCAAAACCTTTGGTCTCACATATTGGGTGCGCCTTGTTGTAATGGATTTCCGAAACAACCATGTGTATGAGGCATGGAGACCTTTCTTGCATATGGCGGGATTGGTCCATGATTGGCGCTCCAACGAAATTTATCTAAGGAAAGATCAGCAAGTTGTGGGGGTTGATCTCCAAACATGGAAGGCTCACCCTATGTCCCACTTTGAAGGTGAATCATACATTTGGGTTCCAACAAAACCTCAACAGCAAAAGCCACCCCATCATGTAAACAACAAACCTCAACATCAAAGAACCAAATGACGCCATCCAAAAAGGAAGCTACAATACCATTGGGTTACCACCATAAGACTACTAGAGGCTCAGGGATATTACCTTGGAAACACTTATATTTGGGTACCCAAGGTACTTAGCGCAACAAGAGAACCTCCATCATCTTCAAGCAGCAATGAAAATGTGCTACATAAAGAGCAGAAGAACAAATGGAGGCCAAAGCCTAAAAAATTGTCATGACCAACAAATGAGAGGCAAACATCAACTTCAATCCTATCAATTTTGAAAAATAACGGCAAATATTGGAGAGCCAAACAACAAGAACCTACCTTGAAAAATGTAGAAGCACAAGAACTCGCTCACAAGGACAAGGGAAAAGTGCCAATAAAGGAGGATCACACACCATGGATATCCTGTACCTCCTATCGAGTAGTTACACAAGAACCTATCTCGAAAAAAGAGATAGTAACACAACAACCTACTCAATCACTAATCTATCAAAAATCCATTGAGTTCACTGCTAGCACAAAGAACCTCTAAAACAGTCTTTTGATTCCATCTAACGGGTCTTTTTGAAATTCACATAGATGGTTGGGCATATCATTACAACGACTAATACATGATGAATAATCCCATGTCTTGCGCTCCATCGTCGGAACTTATCCTACCAACCGCTTAATCTTTCTTTGGTTTTATCTCTAAAGCACTCAAGTCTTTACTTCAATAGAATACCAAGACCTAATGGAGCTCCTGGGTAGCCTATTATACTACCAAGTAGCATATTATACTCCCTTAACCCAACACTCAGGGCATTTGAATAGATCAGCCTTTCCCCTAATCCTACCCTTAAAGCAAATGTCTTCCCCCACCCACAAATCGGGCCTGATCCTTGGCAAAATTCCTTGATCACATTGAAAAGGCATTCCACAGTTTTTTTGTCCTCAAAACCCAAGGAAATGAAATCATATACAAAAAATTGAGAAAAAAATTGTTTATCGGATGAAAGATAAAGTTCCTAGATTTTATACTCCATTAAACCTTTCTTTAATGAGACCAATTAGAGGAAGAGTGACCATGGAAAAAAGCAAAGAAACAAAAGGACGGCCTTGTCTAATAGACTTGCAAATTTCAAATCAGGCATAAAATGGATGAAGCATTGCCAAATAGGGTTGAAACAATCCTCTCAAAGGTTTTACCAAAACTAAACAATCCAAACTTTGCTAATCAAATTCCTCGTAACTTAATCGTAGGCTTTATCCTAAGAGAACACTCGTTTGGCCATAAGCACTAACGAAATCAAGCTGCATCAAAATGTTTTGAAAAATACCCCTTTCTTTAATAGAACCCATCTTCTCTTTGTCCACAACTGTCATACAACCATCTTGAATATGCGAGGCAAGCATTTTGGTAGTCATTCGTATAGGAAATGTTATAGGTCTCTCTAGTCCCTCATCCTTAATCTCGATTGTCAGTTGGGAAACAATTTCATTAAACCCGCATTAACATCTTCGGATCCCAAGCATAGAGCAAATTTTCATCAATCTGAGCCAATAATGTAGAAAGAATCTCATCTTTAGGCTTATGCTTAAGGGCTTAAAGGATCATGTCCTTATACTTTGACAATAAGGTAGCTTCCATTTTTTGCATTTTCTAATCTCCAGCAACAAAATCAAAGTTTGATTTGCTTGCCTCACCACTCATACCATCATCCTCTCTGCTTATTTTGATTGCAATGTCTCCTAACATTCCAATAAAGGACTTCTAAATTTGCAACAAACTTACACCTCCTATTCCAAAGCTTCAGTGTGACAAAGCCTTGCAAGCATCTCATAGAAAATGAAACCTGTTTTCTTTGCGACTGCATGACGAATGAGCAACTTCTTTGATCCTCTTTAGAACTACTCTAGTATGAAGAGGATTATTTGCAGCATCCACCTCTTGCCTTCTCCTCGAGCACCTGCTTCTTGTTATTTGCCTCATGAAGGTCTTCATCGTCAGGCAAAACTAACTTCAGTGAATTAGAGGAAAGTATCGCCACCATACCTTCAGCAACCTTAGTCTTCTCAACTAACTGCACATAGAGACAAAGCATACCCCACAAAGGGGGTGGGTGTAGCCCTATAAGAGCACGATCCAGTGGTTTAAAGGGGAAAGTATAGCCCCTCCTTGAGGACGGGCTCTCTTGGAGAAGCAGCTTCTCTATGCGTTAAATGCTCGTGTAGCAAATAGGATGGTCTCTACAAGCTTTAGAGCTCCTTAATGCACATACAACACCAACAACACAGCCAATGGGAGAATTCTAGTGCAGCTTGCAACATAGAGACAAAGCATACCCCACAAAGGGGGTGGGTGTAGCCTTATAAGAGCACGATCCAGTGGTTTAAGAAAAAGGGGAAAGTATAGCCCCTCCTTGAGGACGGGCTCTCTTGGAGAAGCAGCTTCTCTATGCATTAAATGCTCGTGCAACAAATAGGATGGTCTCTACAAGCTTTAGAGCTCCTTAATGCACGTGCCTTACCAACAACATAGCAAATGGGAGAATTCGAGCGCATCTTGCAACACCAACAACAAAGCTAGTGGAGAAACCTTGTTGCTTGCAACCCAAGCTCGATCTGACATTGGTGTGACCTTAAGACCTAGAAGGAGTGGGGTCCTAAACGCTTGAGAACTTTGTGTCCTCTATAGGAAAAGTATTGGTGCGGTGACTGAGGAGCGTCCAAGGTATACCGAATATATTTAAGGTCGAATGGGCCTTTTTTCTGCACAGGGAAGTTGAGATGAAAACGGATTCATCGCTGTTGAATTTCGGATGGCACATTAACTTCCAACCTTCAAGATCGCAAGAAAACATTGACAATGAATTCATCTATTTGTGCAGAAAAGACACGGTCGAGTAGACCCATTCCTGTTGGCAGTACGCTGTGAGACCTGTTCCTGCTGTGGGTGACGATCCATTCACCATCAACCAAAAGCGCTTTTCTTCTGCACATATTGCTGCTGAGGCTCAGCCTGGAGCAGGGAAGTTGAGATGAAAATGAATTGGAAGTTGGACGATTCGTCAGGCTGTTGAATCTCGCTGTACAGGATGGCGCATTACCTTCCAACCTTCACGATCAATCAGCTAGCAAGAACAAATCATTTCCGGTCAAAGACTATTCCTGTTGGCAGTACGCTGTGCGATCCGTTCCAGCGAGTTAATGGCGAACAAGAGCTTTTCGTTGATCGTTCAGGGGCCTATCCTGATCCAAATTCCATTCTTTGGACCATATTCGCAAGTACCCGCCCTCATCAGGGCCCTCATCTGGCTCATCACCGTTGCAACTTGCGCTGTGCGCTGTACAGGCCTCCAGCCTTGCTGAAGTCCGTGTTGCTGTCGATTTTTGTCGTCGCTCCCTTGGCCTATCCGCCTATGCCCATTTCCGACGCCCCAACCGCCCTAGCATGCGCATGGATGATCGGAAAGCAACACTGATATTTCGTTCGTCAAGATCTGTCCTGATCTTTTTAGTTAACAAGAAACGGATCAACAGAGAATGCGACACAAGTGCACAACCTGGACTTCAAACATAAAGGAATAATATTAAACCATCATCTCCAGCAAGTGCGCACCTGCGGGATAAATTTTGCCAACCAATGCCCTTATTACATTGCATTTTCCACGCTAATATCATTTTCATGCTCTTATTAGACTATTTCAATGTGCAAACGAGCATATCTTGACAACAATTTTTTTTGTGGGGCGTGAAAATCAAAATTTTTGTTAAAAAGAGAAGCTTACAAAAGATAACAACCTCCTGAAAAATAATAGGCAAGAGCAAAAGGTAATCTATACAAAGTCATCACACCCCAAATTCCTTTGCCAGCATGAACCATATAAAAATTGTTTCAGAAGAGCATATGTAGACAAAAAGCACGTCAACACTGCTATACCCCCCCACCCCCTCCCCTTGCCCTGCCCCCCTCCTTCCCCCCCTTCTAAATTTCGGCTACTTTATTTGCCCTTTTCATACCTCCCCTCCTTTGCCTTTGATCAATCAATATTTATATGGCAATAGATGCAAAAGTATCATACTAAAAACCCTTTAACTTTGTTGCTTTACAACCTAGTTATTGGGATCTTCATAATAATGGTGAAATCATCCAGTACAAACCAATGGAAAAGTGGCCAATTAAAGCTAAGGCATAGTATAAAGAAGCATGTATTCGATCATATATTCAAAGCACTTATCAATCACTACTTAATAAAACTTTCAAGTTTTTGCCTCACCCATGACTTCTAAAATCAAGGAGGCAGCCATTTAGAGTTATTGTGTCATCCCATGACAAAACTTGATTATGGTTGACATTTACACTTATTATGTCATTCCAAGCCCAAACGCAATTAGGGGCTCCCGAATGAGCTTAAAGCAAGGCACATTATAAAATGAAACTTTCAACTAGAATCTCTTCCTTGTATCTATTATACACTCAACATCTTTTATCTTGAAGGTGTTGGGATTAACTTCCCATCAAACATTCAAAGTTGTACCTTCAGGGTCAACATTTGCTTGGGTGTAGCCAATTGCAGAGCTATACTTGGGGCCATTTTGGAGCCACGATGCGACGTGCTCCTGGGTGAGATTTTGAATTTTATGCGGACTCATGCTCTCGTCGAAAATTTTTTTGATGTCATAATGCCGCACTGGCATAATAATGAGACACAATCTATTTATTCTGAACATTGCAGAGCTCAACACACGATAGCTCTGCACTACATCGTGCATCTCTGTGCTACTTCGTGTAGCATATAACCACCTATCATCGCGCAGCCTTTTGCTATAGGTTTGTCACCTATCACTGGGTAGCACGCCCAGATCATGAAAACTCAAGGTTAGCTTGGAGAGACTACCGCACTGGTTCTTGATGTAATAATGAGATGCAATCTATCATTTTGAACACCATCGCAGTGCAATCTCTGGCTTGACCAGCTATCATCACATAGCCTTTTGCCATGGCATTACCACCTATCACTGGGCAGCGTGCCCATGCAGATCATAGGTTGGTTTAGAGAGACCACCGCGCTAGTTTTGGCATAATAAGGAGATGCAATCTATCATTCTAAACAGCGCCGCAACACAATCTCTGGCCTGACGACTTGTCATTGCCCATAATTCAAGGTTGTCTTGGAGCGACCACCAAGTTGGTTCTTGGAGTTATAGCTCCATTACCTATTTTTTCGTATTACAGGAGGAGATCTATGACGACCATTGCAATGGAAAATAGAAGGAGATCTATGATAGCCAACGCGCTGGTTCTTGGAGTTATATATTTGCATACCAAGGAAAATGTATTTCCTTGTGCAATCAAGGAAAATGCAATTGACGATATGGCCCCCTTTAGGGGCAAGGGCCATATCGACATGTCATATCTATCCAGTGGCATCTTGGATATTGTATAATGCATGTCGATATGGCCCTTGCCCATAGAGGGGACCCCTCAAAGGCCATATTGTCAATTGCATCTTCTAAAATTTTAATTGTATTTTTCTAGATGTATCTCCATGCAACCACAATGGTGGGTTGACATTGGAGCTATTTTAGCGCTATTTTGGTCCTAAACCAAGGACATTGTAGTCCTACTTTACTAGTATTTTGGTCCTTGTTGCAGTAAATCCTAAACGAGGGCAAAAGTATTCCGAGCCACTGTGGTGACTGGAGGCCCGGTGGTGCTATCTAGATAATCAACTATAGTTCATCTAGTAAAAATTGAGCGAAAGAGATTACAAAGTACATTTACATCCAATAACATGCTATATGAAAATTAACAACAACTTATACTGAGCAAAAATTGAACAGAGGACCTTACATTTATAAAAACTAAGCAATTGTTGAGAGCCTTAGAGGCCAAAAGATTACATCTAGTGACCATAACCACTCAAATATAAAAGTTAACAACAGTGCTATGGAGAGACTCGAATTGAACAAAAGAGATTACATAAATGTAATAAAAACTCAACAATTGTTGAAAGCCTTAGAGACCAAAACATTACATCCAACGAGTCAAAACATTGCTGAGAGCCTTAGAGGCCAAAGATTACATCTAGCCATTACTGAGTGGTTATGAGCCTCGATGTCTAGGGAGAACCCATACAACACAGCCGTAAAGAGGCAAGAGGTGACCATGTCATCTAAGGTAATGACATGCACATATGGGGGGAATCGGCCATGGGAATGAAGGGTGCCTACTAGAGCCAACATTTCTACTCCAGGTGAGTGTAACAAAATTACCTTATATATGAGAAGGCAGATAACATTGGGATCACGTTGCATCGAGGCGTGGTAGTAGGCATGGTGAAGATGAGTGGGTGAGTAGTGGAGTGGATGAGCAAGGGAGTAGATGAGTGATGAGACTTGGAGGAGGGAAGCAGAGCATGGGTGGAAGAGAGCTGGAGGGGGTGTGTGGAGCAAAAGTAGCAAAGCATGTGGAGCAAAATAGCAGAGCAGGGGTGGATGAGAGCAAAGTAGTAAGATGCCAAATGCCATAGATCTTATATATTATAAAGTTTGAACCACGATGGTGGTTGGAGGCGCAGTAGCAATGATGCAAAAGGAGCTTGAAGATCAGAGAGCCGAAAAAGAGGCTCTTTAAAAATGGCTTGCAACATGCATAATGCATTGAACATTGAAAAAGGCCAGATGAGGGAGGAACTCAAAAGGGAGAATGTAGAAACTAGAGCGGTGATGCAAGAGCTACAAGAGAGCTTCAAGGCTAGGAAGGATGGGACAGAGAGCAGGGACAGAGAGCAGCCGATGCAGAGAGCAGCCATGGTGGAGCAAGTTGCAGCAGCCATAGTGGGGGTTGTTATTTTGAAACACTACTGGACGTTCAAAGAGTGAGCTACAAGACTCTGCAACCTAAATTCCAAAAAAAAAAACCCATTATTTTGGGTGGTGAGGGGAGGCGGGAGTGGAATATGATGGCAAATTATTTAGGCCAATATATTACATCGTCCGATATTTTATTACCTAAATTGTAGTCGGACCTTTAAGGTATTTAAAGAGGCTGAAGTCAACTATATAAAGGGTCATTAGGTATGACATAGCTTTTATTGTCCTCACCTCCTAGACAGCCTGCTCTTGCCATCTTCCACAAACCTCCAATGGCCACACCCCGTGAGGCATACCATGACTTCCTCGCTTCTACTCGTCATTCAAGTA